>NC_054884.1:40811783-40919283 GCF_018320785.1 Cheilinus undulatus | reverse complement strand
AGAGCTAATGTCTCCTGGAGAACAGCATAGCAACAAGCAGAGTTAACGGGATTGGTCCATCCTCTACCTGTTTCCTATTGGTCGCTTCATCAGCAGAGACACGTTTAGAGCTTAGAGAAAGTTCCGTACACCACAGAGAAAATTAGAGAGTCAGGAATTTTGATCCACTGAAGATCTGAGATCAAGTGAATCTAAGAAGAAAGAGGCAAAATAGCTCTCTTGATTTTTGTGACAGAACTGACTCCATAGCCGGTAGATATGAAGGCCTGATGATAAATCTCAGTTTTAATAGGGTTAAATCCACTCCAGCTCTGTTTAGTGGATGCTTTGTGTCTCTTTTTCCTCTGCTTCATGGAGAATTTTTGTGACAGAACTGACTCCATAGACGGTAGATGTGAAGGCCTGATGATAAAGCCACTCCAGCTCTGTTAGTGGATGTTTTGTGTCTCTTCTTCCTGTCTTCATGGAGAAACGTCTTCAGTGTTTTCATAAAGATTCATGAGTAACTGCTAACTGTTTCTATGAGTGTTTAAAGAGCAGCTCTGTGTTTAGATCCAGTTTGATCTCTTCATGGTGCAGAATACCGTTGGTCTCAGAAACACAAAGCCTCTCCTTAGTCCCTGACCTGGAGCCCAGTGTTTCCTGTCGTCATTTGGTCAGATTTCCATGATCCTGCTGGCCGTAGAGCCGACTCTGAGCGCTCTGAGCTGAAGAGGAAAAGTTAAATCTGTGGCCGGCCCTAAACTGGAGCTCGTCGTGTGTTAATATGAAGATAACGAGCAACAAGCTTCAGCAAGCGCAGCGCGAATCCCCTCGAACCCCGCGCTGTTGCCAAGAGACGCTGCTGCCAAAACTTTGCTCATTGGCTGAGCCCGGATGGTGTTGCCTGGCAACTGCTGCTTAGCGAGCACTCCACCAGGAAGCTCTGACAAAAAGTTGGAGCTCGACACCGACAGACTCACAGCTGTCAGAGCCGCGTTGATGTTTCAGGGTTCAGACGGCAGAACTCCCACTCCTCACGCCAGCCGCCTCCAGCTGCTCAGACCAGCGAGGGTTATCGCTCCAACTTTCTGCAGATTTACCCAGAAAAGTCCAGCCGCTCACCCTCCCTCATAAATTCATTTATTTGTCCAGAGACGGGGCTGAAGCATGAAATCTGACGACACAGTCTGCAGGATTTATCGCCTAGAGCTGATCTCACGCTCATACCCAGAAGTTTGTCCGAAATCCACAAAATCAAGCAGAAAGCAGGATAAAATCCTGTAAACAGAAGAATCAGAGCAGGAATCACATCCATGTCTGCAGAATGTTGTAGTCAACAGGATGGTAATGGAAACTCTGAGGTTCTACTGAGACCACAGACCTGAGAGAGAAACAAGACCGAGAAACAGGCGGGTTCCAAAAACTGTTCAAAACAGAAGGAAAAAACATGACCTTTGCCCCGGCTGTTTATTTTAAATTAAGAATAAAAAATTCAAAATTAAATAAGAGCCGTCGTCTGTTTCATATTTCTGTTCAGACAAAAAAAAGTTCATCTGTCATTTTCTCATTTTATAAGAACAGAGGAAGATTTCAGAACACAGTTAACATTGTTTTCCACTACACCTCACACATACAGGAAATAAAATAATGTTATATCACCAGTGTTCTGTTTATTTATCTTCCTTTTTACATCAGAACAAAAACCATAAATGAAAAACAAAAAACAAAAAATGTTTTTCATGTTTTCATTTCATTTTGGAAAACTGAAAAAGAACAAGAAACAGGAAACATAAAATCAGAAAAAAGTAAAAAGAGAAACATAAAAATAAAAACAGAAAATGGTAAACAAATGAAAAAAATAAAATGGAAAAAAGGTGAACAGGAAAAAAATTAAATAAAAACAGATTTAAACAAGAGAAAAAAATGCAATAAAAACAGAAACAAGAGAACAGAAAAACCATAAAGTACAAACTGATAATTAAAAAGACAATTAAAAAACAGAGAAATGAAAACAAAAGATTCAAAGACAAAAAACAAAAATAAGATGAGAAAATAGAAATAAAAAAGAAATAAAAAACAAATGAAAAATGAAATAATATCAGAAAAAATAAAAACAGTAAAATAAAATCAGTGAAATGAAAACAGAAAAATGAACAGAAAAATGAAAACAGTTAGATAAAATCAGGAAATTACAAACAGAAAAATAAATCAGAAAAATAAAATTAGACAAATAAAATTGGAAAAATAAATTCAGAAGAAAAATGAACAGAAAAATGAAAACAGTTAGATAAAATCAGGAAATTACAAACAGAAAAATAAATCAGAAAAATAAAATTAGACAAATAAAATTGGAAAAATAAATTCAGAAGAAAATTGAACAGAAAAATGAAAACAGAAAAATGAAAAAAGTGAAAGAATGTAAAATAGAAAACATTAAAAATAAAAACTGAAAACTGAAAGCTGAAAGGAAAAGCTGTGATTTTGTGGGTAACGGTGTTCGCTGGTGTTCTTCTGTTCCAGTCTGACTCCTCAGAGTGTTTTTTTCAGCGTAGGTCTCACCTTCACATTTACTCACCCCACATCCACACACTGACGCCATTTACACGCCACCTACGCGGCAGCTGCAGCAGACCGGGGTTAGGTGTCTGACCAAGGACACATCGACATGTGACTGCAGGAGCCGGGGATCGAACCACCGTAGACCCTCCTAGTTGACCGACCAGACCCACTGACCACGGTCGCCCTGCTTTTGTTTTCTGTTTTTGATTCCCAGTTTAATGTGGACAGTTTTTAACAGCAGTTGGGGTTCTGTTGGCAGTAAAACTCTGCGACTGTGGGGAAAGAACCTCAGTAATGATGTGGCTAGACTGCTCTAGAAGCTGGCTCTCTAATATGAATGACAGGAGCTGGCTCCTGTTTGAGAGCCAGTTTCCTTTCTTCCATCTTGGTTGTGATGTAACCCACATTTAGAGCACGTCTCTGTGCTCTTACTAACAACAGAACTCTGGAGCTGTGGTTGCCGGCGGTAGAACCGTTCCCTGAGGAACCACGCTTCAGTGGATATTCTGTCAGAAAGGTTCGGGTGAGATGTGATATCCATGAGAGCTGCTATGGCGGCGTTTCTCCCTCTGGCGTTTGGTTCTCAGAGCTCCTTCATCAAACTTTCATGATTTATCTCACAAACAGGGAGCAAAGAGGAACGTTTGGAGCTGCTGCTGGTGAATCCTCCTGACCTGCAGCCAGTCCTGTGGAGGGTTTCTACAGTGGACCCTCTCAGAGTAGTCAGGATTTAACGGGAACTTCTGATGGCGTCTGCACTGTCCACACATTCACAAGTTCTAGACGTTCTCATTAATGGAGGACAATCTCCAAAGAAGGATTGGCCAACGTTATTTTGAAGGAGGAAGCATTTATTTATCTTCTATATCTGGACCTTTAACCGTAAAGGGGGGGGTCTCTGAACCCTCTGAGAGCCTCCCTGGGCTGCAGCCCTGTCAGCCACTGACTGGTTCCTCCACTACGATGACCTATGACCTGCCTGACCACAGCTTACTGCCCTCATAAGTCTCAGTCCTCAGAACAATCACACAGACTGTGAAATCCTCCTGGTGGAAAATATTTGCTGCTGTGGAGTGTCTCCTGTTGTTTCCGTGGTTACGCAGACACTTGGCATCTCCGTAGCAACAGACAGCAGGTCATAAAGCAGAGGAAACAAGAAATAATAGAGAATATGACCCAACAGATAAAGAGTGTTTTTACAGCACATCCAACGCCCTGCAGAAGAACTAGGGAGGCTCTGAACGTAACTCCACTGTCTCTCCTCATTACTGCTCTAATCTTCATCATCACACCAGAGATGTTCATAAATGTCTGCTCATTCAAGAACATCGGCACACTTTTTACCCAAACAGATACAGGAATGAATCCACAAGAGCATGATGCAGGAGGAGGCTGGGGTGGAGGAGGTGGAGCTTTAGTCTATAAAGGAGGAGGCTGGGGTGGAGGAGGTGGAGCTTTAGTCTATGAAGGAGGAGGCTGGGGTGGAGGAGGTGGAGCTTTAGTCTATGAAGGAGGAGGCTGGGGTGGAGGAGGTGAAGCTTTAGTCTATGAAGGAGGAGGCTGGGGTGGAGGAGGTGGAGCTTTAGTCTATGAAGGAGGAGGCTGGGGTGGAGGAGGTGGAGCTTTAGTCTATGAAGGAGGAGGCTGGGGTGGAGGAGGTGGAGCGTTAGTCTATGAAGGAGGAGGCTGGGGTGGAGGAGGTGGAGCTTTAGTCTATGAAGGAGGAGGCTGGGGTGGAGGAGGTGGAGCTTTAGTCTATGAAGGAGGAGGCTGGGGTGGAGGAGGTGGAGCGTTAGTCTATGAAGGAGGAGGCTGGGGTGGAGGAGGTGTAGCTTTAGTCTAAAAAGGAGGAGGCTGGGGTGGAGGAGGTGTAGCTTTAGTCTATGAAGGAGGAGGCTGGGGTGGAGGAGGTGGAGCGTTAGTCTATAAAGGAGGAGGCTAGGGTGGAGGAGATGGAGCGTTAGTGTATAAAGGAGGAGGCTGGGGTGGAGGAGATGGAGCGTTAGTCTATAAAGGAGGAGGCTGGGGTGGAGGAGGTGGAGCGTTAGTGTATAAAGGAGGAGGCTGGGGTGGAGGAGGTGGAGCGTTAGTCTATAAAGGAGGAGGCTGGGATGGAGGAGGTGGAGCGTTAGTCTATAAAGGAGGAGGCTGGGGTGGAGGAGGTGGAGCGTTAGTGTATAAAGGAGGAGGCTGGGGTGGAGGAGGTGGAGCGTTAGTCTATAAAGGAGGAGGCTGGGGTGGAGGAGATGGAGCGTTAGTGTATAAAGGAGGAGGCTGGGGTGGAGGAGGTGGAGCGTTAGTGTATAAAGGAGGAGGCTGGGGTGGAGGAGGTGGAGCTGTTTAACAGAAACGTTTCTATCTTGTATTCACAGAAACAATGAAATGGAGGAAAGGAGGAAAAATTAAATAAAAACTTATTTTTAGTGAGCTGGCTTCCTCAGACATCCCATAAACCTTCAGCCTGATGCTGGTTGCCATGGTTACCATCCACATTCTGGATGTGGTGTTTGTTTGCTGGCAGCAGTTTCCTTGGAGAAACTTTCCTGGTTTTAATGAGCAGAGCTCTGCAAACTTTCAGAGAACATCACCTGCCGTTCCATCAGACTGAGGGATGGTTCCAGAGCAGTTCAGCGTTTAAACATGCAGACATGCTGACCGCTTCTGTTTGAGGAACATCAGCACAATAAGCAGAAAAGGAGAGAAATACTCAGAGATGTCAGAGCTTTCTGTCTACAGTGGTGAAAACCTCGTTTCAGGGACAAACCCGGCCTTCAGCAGGAACCGGCTCCTTTATTTTCAGCTCTGAACATCAGGATGTTTCAGAGTTAGAGAGAATTATTTCATACAACATGAAATCTTTCTAACCATGCAGAAAACGACAGGAGGCCCTCCTCTCTGCTGTGGGACTGGAGATATTCAGCTGTTAAAGGAGATGATGGTGTTCAGGGTCAGGACTTTAGCTGAGACTCTACAAAAGCAGCAGAGACCAGGGTTTATTTACTCTGAGAGGTCAGGACTTTACCTCCGCTCTTCTGCTGGACTTTATCACAAGGTGAAACTGGACTGAAGAAATCAAGCTCTTCATCAGGAGGAGGAAAACGGAGATTTCTGGATGAATCAAGATCAAACTGTTTTTTTAAGAGCAGCTGACCTAAAACAGAGGAAGTCTGACATGTGAGTTTATGTCTGACCATAAAAATATCTCCGCTGTGTTTTCTCCTGAGTGGACCCGTCCTGTTCCGATTCACCTGGAAATGTTCTTTCAGTTGGATTTTTATAGCTGGAGGAATTTTTTAATCTGTACGCCTACATGACATTTTCTGAGGAGTGAGCCCTCACATCCTTCCTATCTTCACGGGGGGGGGGGGGGGGGGTGGTGGGGGGTGGGGCTTTCTGGGGCCCACAGAGGTCAGCAAAACCCCGGGTCATCATATTGTCCAGCTGTGTGTATTTAACCTGAATAATCACCAGTCTGATCAGAACAACACAACATGATTTTATTCATTTATGCCGTAGTACACTGATCATCAACTGGAGCCCCGGGGGCCAAATCAGGCCCCCCAAAGCTTCCTGTCCAGCCGCCAGAAGATCATTCAATTCAGAAAACAGGAAAAGAAAATATTGTGGTTTTAAAGGGATACTTCAACATTTTGGCAAATTCGTCCACTGCCATAATTCCTATAGTCTTAGTAATAGTTTGTTACCTTCAGTTGTTGGTGCAAGCTATTTTTAGATCGCCGCTGCCGAGTTCAGACCTGCTGTGCCAACTCAATGTAAGCATGTGACGGTATTCCGGCTTTCCCTCATCAAACTCATCAAATACACAATCCAACAACTCCACAATGCTCTCATGGATACGTTGTGACCTGCACATTCACCACGCTATGAAATAATAACGTATAATTATGTAACATTACGATGCATGAAGCAAATACTCGGAACTATTTCTTGAGTAAACCACTGGGCGGAGTGACACAGTGCAGCAGCCATGTCCGGAATGTAGTTCCGGCTTTGCATTTAGCTTTAAAACATCTCCGTCTTGTAATGTTCCATGATTATTTCATAGCGTGGTGAATGTGCAGGTCACAACTTGTCCAGGTGAGCGTTTTGGAGTTGTTGGATTGTGTATTTGATGAGTTTGATGAGGGAAAGCCGGAATACCGTCTGCTAACATTGAGTTGAAACAGCAGGTCTGAACTCGGCAGCGGCGATCTAAAAAGAGCTTGCACCGACAACTGAAGGTAACAAACTATTACTAAGACTATAGGAATTATGGCAATGGGCTAATTTGCCAAAATGTTGAAGTATCCCTTTAAGAGTATCTTTGGCTTTAAATGTGTGCAGCTGTTAAATTCACCCCAAAAGCCATTAATATTTAAAGTTTTAGAATTACTTCACATTTTATCTGTTTTTACAGAAATTCACTTGTCAGACACTATTAGTAAATATAAAAAAGATGTCTAAAACTTGGCAGAAATGGCCAGATAAAGTGGTGAAAAGAGGTTAAAATGTTGCAAAACATTAATAATAAAGGAAAAGGGGCCATGAAGTATATCAAAATTTGGTTAAAAGTGGCAAAAATTATGAAAAAAGTAATGAAAATTGGTGAGAGACCCTCTTACCCACAAAGGTCCACAGACCTCCTGCAGATTTGCGCAACTTTAATGAAGTGACATTTTAACCCAGGGAGTCAGTGTGACTTCCTCTTAGAGACAGGGACTAGAGGACATGACGGAATCAACTTTTTAGTCCCTGAACATCGTTTCTGAGACGTGGAGTCTTAGACATGGACTCTGAGACGTGGACTCTGAGACGTGGAGTCTGAGATGTGGACTCTGACACATGGAGTCTTAGACATGGACTCTGAGACGTGGACTCTGACACGTGGAGTCTTAGACATGGACTCTGAGACGTGGACTCTGACACGTGGAGTCTTAGACATGGACTCTGAGACGTGGACTCTGACACGTGGAGTCTTAGACATGGACTCTGAGACGTGGAGTCTGAGACGTGGAGTCTTAGACATGGACTCTGAGACATGGACTCTGACACGTGGAGTCTTAGACATGGACTCTGAGACGTGGACTCTGACACGTGGAGTCTTAGACGTGGACTCTGAGACGTGGAGTCTGAGAAGTGGAGTCTGAGCCATGGACTCTGAGCTGTGGACTCTGAGCTGTGGACTCTGAGCCGTGGACTCTGAGCCATGGACTCTGAGCTGTGGACTCTGAGCTGTGGACTCTGAGCCGTGGACTCTGAGATGTGGACTCTGAGATGTGGACTCTGAGCCTTGGAATCTGACAAGTGGACTCTGAGCCGTGGACTCTGAGCTGTGGACTCTGAGCCATGGACGCTGAGATGTGGACTCTGAGACGTGGAGTCTGAGCGGTGGACTCTGAGCTGTGGACTCTGAAATGTGGACTCTGAGACATGGACTCTGAGATGTGGACTCTGCGACATGGACTCTGAGACGTGGACTCTGAGCCGTGGACTCTGAGACGTGGAGTCTTAGACGTGGACTCTGAGACATGGACTCTGAGATGTGCACTTTGAGACATGGACTCTGAGACGTGGACTCTGAGCCGTGGAGTGTAACACGGTAATAAAATAGAAACAGGGATTTTTCTGCCGTTTGTGTCGTCTTCCCCTGCTCGAGCCACGCTCCTTTATCCTTAACGAAGGTCGGATCTCCTGATGGCTGAGCGCCGCGGTTTCGAGGTCATGTGACATCACACTACAAACATATGTGTGGATGCTGTTGCCATGACAACAACTTTACACTGTACTAGCTCACAGCAGCATGGTTTATTTTCGTTTGATCTCTTCATCCTAGTGGCAGGTTGATGAGAGCGTGCACGTGCACTGACATACATGAACATCTCCACGTGCACGCTCTTCACTTAAACACCTGCTGAGTTAAATATTCATGACTGCATCACAGCTGGACACACTCATAATCAGAGCCTCAGAAACACGCTTTTCTGGATTGTTCTGCAGTGCTGAGACGTCTCACTGCCACTGTTTGAACACAGCTAGGACGTATAGTAGGTACGGTGGCCCTGAAGGTCAAACACAGAGCCGTTTCATAAGTCCTCATTCATTTATTAGAACATTTCATGAAACTCAGAGATATTTACACATTTAAATAAACAGAAGCAGACTCTGAAATACAATAGTGTTGTGTGACTTATTTTTGTGTTTCACCAAATATTTCTGAGCTTCATGAAATGTTTTTGAGTCTCACAGAATGTCTGGCATGAACAAACTGTTTTTGCACTCCGGAAATATTTTCATGTGAACATTTGAATAAATAAAAAAAATCTTCTTTTAAATACAATTATTTAATGATGACTTTATAGCTTTTTGTGTTTCATAAAAATGTGTCTCATGTCATACTTTTGCATTTTGAAAAACTTTTGTATTTCATTAATTTTGCGCTTCATGATTTTTGTTTCATTTCATGACTTTTTTTCTATATCTCTTAATCTTGTAAATATCAGCAAATATTTTAGCATAAATTGAATTTTTTTAACTCGTGTTAAAATCTGTTTTTGCATTTTATAATCTTTTTTTCATTCATAAAATATTTCAAAGGTTCTTTAGTTTATTGATTATTATAATTATTATTATTATTTTATTTTTTGGTTTCACAAGTTTTTCCAATTTTTTTTTTGTTTGTTTGTTTGTTTTGTTGTTGTTTTTTTTTTGTTTGTTTTTTTTGCATTTTAAAGAAATATGTATCTTTATGTCTGATTAAACATTCAGTTTTTTTTACTTTTTTAATTTTTGCATTTAGAAAAAAAGTCATGACGCATCCTGTATGAAATTATTATTTATTTATTTATTTATTTATTTATTTATTTATTTATTTATTTATTTATCTTTTTTTTTTTTTACAGAGTTTTTTTTTTACAGAGTTTTTTTTTTTTACAGAGTTTTTTTTTTAGCTTTCATGAAATATTCTGATTCAATAAATGTTTTGGTCTGTTTGGTGAATATTTTTCTCCTTTCTTTCAAAGTTTTGTTTTAACATACCTGAAACATTTTAAATGTTTTTATTGAGTTTAATATTTTCATATAGTTCTTAAATATTCCATTAAACATTCTTTTATTCACCAAATTTTTTTAAAAGTTGTTATGATGTCTCATGTTTTTTGTATTTTCATTTCAAGAAACATTTTAAAATATTTTTTATATTATATTTTTATATTATATTATATTTTTTATAATATGTTTTAATGAAACCTGGATCGGTGATTTTGGAATCAGTGATGTGTTTTTGTTGTTGTCGTCCTTACTGTTGACTCTCAGGGCCACCGTACAGATGGTACCGTGTTAGTAAATGTCTATCTCTCCCCCTGTGTCGTTCCAGCTCTGGTTCACGTGAAGCTGTGGGCGATCGACCGTCAGTGTTACCAGACCATCATGATGAGAACCGGACTCATCAAACACGCCGAATACATGGACTTCCTCAAAAGGTGAACTCTGGTTTCTGTAGTGTAAAGCCAGCTTGTTTTCTCAATGGTGGGTTGGATTATTCGCCATGAAATCAGGATCCTCCTCAGTAGACTGACCTCAGAGTTAATCGATGGTAGAAGACATGGGGTCATGTGATGGCGTCGTTGTTTGTGTAGAAAGAATGCTAATTTATGATCTCAGAGAAAAGAACTACACTACCCACAATCCTAGAGTATTACAGCAGCTTTTCTGATTGGTGAAGCCCGCCATTACCATGGAAACGTTTACCTAGAATGTGACTTTCTGGCTGTTGATGAGGACAGTACATGCTGCCATGTTCTAAGATAAAATCTATGATTATTTATGTAAAACAACAACAGATAGAGAGACATTCTCAGTCTGAACATTATTATTGGATATGAATGAAGGGAACTGCAGTGGATTGTGGGATTTGTTGTTCCCCTACTCACAGTCATATTTAGTCTGTTTCTCTGTTTTCCAACATTTTTTTTTTTTTTTTTTTTTTACTTTTTAAAATGTTTCATGGTGTTTTTCTGGTTTTATTATGGAGTTTGAAATTTTGAAGTAACGATATCCTGACAGGAGAGTTTGACCAGGAAATTTCTGGAACAAGAGCCACCAAAACAGACAGCTGTCACCACTGAGCTGGAGCCCTTTAGCATCTTGTTTGCTTGTTTGTTTGTTTGTTTGTTTGTTTGTTTGTTCTAGGCGCTTACACATTAACTGTAGGTGAAAGGAGGATACAGGTTATTTTTTTCTACCGTCCTCCACTATCTCAGTGGTTCTCACAGTTTGTCTCTCTCTCTCTCTCTCTCTCTCTCTCTATGTCTCTCTCTCTCTCTGTCTCTCTCTCTCTCTCTCTCTCTCTCTCTCTCTCTCTCTCTCTCTCTCTCTGTCTCTCTCTCTCTCTGTCTCTCTCTCTCTCTCTCTCTGTCTCTCTCTCTCTCTCTCTCTCTATGTCTCTCTCTCTCTCTCTCTCTCTCTCTCTCTCTCTCTCTCTCTCTGTCTCTCTCTCTCTCTCTCTCTCTATGTCTCTCTCTCTCTCTTTCTCTCTCTGTCTCTCTCTCTCTCTCTCTATGTCTCTCTCTCTCTCTCTCTCTCTCCCTCTCTCTCTCTCTCTCTCTCTCTCTGTCTCTCTCTCTCTCTCTCTCTGTCTCTCTCTCTCTCTCTCTCTCCTCTCAGCGTTCCAACCTTCCAGGGTCTTCCAGAGGAAACTCTCAGTAAACTGGCCGATGTCATGGAGGAGGTGAGGGAGGAAACTGGAAATTATTTCAGTATTATTTTTCTTTCTTTCTTTCTTTCTTTGCTATATTATCTCAGTGGGTTAGTGTTAGGGTCAGCCCTAACCCTAACCCTATTGTTATTATTATTGTCATTATTATTATTATTGTTGTTGTTGTTGTTGTTATTTTCATTATTGTCTGTGATTCATACATTTACTAGCCTTTTGATTATTAATTAATTAATTAATTAATTAATTAATTAATTAATAATGTTAATTTTCTTTAAACCACCATAGAAGAAGAACAACTGGAGCATCAAGAGTTTGATAAAGATGATCTAATTAAATAAAATAATATGGCCTATGTTTGACTAAAATTGGATTAAATGAAAAATATTGAAAAGAAAATAAAGAAACTAATGAACAAATCAAGCAATTAAAATTAATTATGAAATTATTAGATTAATGAATAAAAACATGAATTAATTGTTTTAAAAAATGAAGAAAAAAATGATAAAAGGAAAATAAAGGTGGGTTATTATTTATTCAAGCTTTGACAATAGATCAATAAAAACATAAAGAGATAATGAAACAAGCAAAGAAATTAATAAATAAAAAACTAATAAAAAACTAATGAATACTTGAATAAAATAAAATAAATGTATTCATTTATGAATAAAATTGAGTTAACAAGTCAATGAATAAATAAATATAAAAGCATCAATCAATGATTAAACAAACAAATAACAAATAAATAAGAAAATATCTAAAAAACAAATATTAACATAAATTAGAAATAACAGATGAATAGAAAAAAAATGTAAATATTTACTGACTTATAAATCATTGATCAATAATTACAGAAAGAAATCAAACAGACATGTCTGAATGAATAAACAACAATCAAACAAACAAATAAAATTCAAATAAATTTATGAAATATGAATGATTTATTCATTTATTCACAATTTAGTTATTTATTGTGTTATTATTATTTTTACTTCTAACATCCTATTTATTTAAATCAATTTTAATTTATTATTAATAAAATGAAAAAATAAGCAGAGAAAGAAATAAATCAATATATTAATACCTGAAAAAATAAATTTATAAATTAATAAAGAAATGAACACATAGATACATATATAATTAAACAGTTGTTCTTCTTCTGGGGTGCTTAAACTGTTGTGGTTCTTCTTCTGTGGTGCTAAAACTGCGGTTTTTCTTCCGTGCAGACCCACTATGGCGATGGCGAGTACATCATCAGGCAGGGAGCTCGAGGAGACACCTTCTTCATCATCAGTAAGGGGAAGGTAACACCAACACACCCTCACACACTCCATCAGTGTTTATCAGATTATTGATCAGCTGACCATCGATTGTCTGCTCTTACCTGTCAATCACACCTTCTACCAGGTGAACGTGACACAAGAGGACTCAGCCAATCAGGAGACAGTTCACCTCAGAGAGCTCTCCCGGGGCGACTGGTTTGGAGAGAGAGCGCTGCAGGGGTGAGATCCTGTGACCTTTGAACCTCCATCTATCCATGGTCAATGACCATGGTCCTGTCTAGGGTCAGAGCCGGAGCTGGACTCAGGTCTAACCAGGTCACCCTGAACGGTGTCTGACCAATCAGAGGACATTCAGAGACGAGAAAGCACCTCTAAAGTTGACCAGAGGTCAAAGGTCACCGAAGATACACTCAGTCAACAGGCCTAACAGAGAATAACCATGGTCCCTCACAAGTTAGCATGAAAGAGATACAGCAACAGAACGGCTCCTGCTTCATTATCTAGAACCACAATTCCAAAAAAGTTGGGACACCATGTAAATAAAGCAGAAGTCAATGATATTCAGATCTCATAAACAGAACAGAAACAACAGTCCAGGGGCCTCATGTACAAAGAGTTGCGTGGATTTCCTACTGAAACATGGCGTACGCTCAAATTCAGACAATGTCGTATGTACATAAATATCCAGATGTATGAATCTGTGCGCACGCATGAATCCCAGCACATTTCCTTTGTCCATCCCAGTCAACGTGGAATTGAGCCCACATGTTGGAGTACCCGACTCCTCCCTGTCCACGCCGCCATCCTTTTTGGCACGTTGTCGGCATAAACTGTAAACGCAAGAGGAGTGAGTGGGAGAGTGTGTGTGAGGCTGTCAGTGCTGCGGGGTCAGAAAAGCGCACGCATGCTGGATTGAAGAAGAAGTGGTCCGACATCAAGGTGGATGTGAAGCGGAGAACAGTAGCCCACCGCCAAAGTTTGGCCAAAACAGGCGGGGGGACAGGAGAAGAGGGGCTCACCCCGTTTGAACAGAGAGTCGCCGCAAAGCAGACAAAGGAAACTGGATTTACAGTTTCCATTTGTTCATTTTATACTCTACTCACATGGATCACACTGCTGTTGCAAATTAATGCAGAAGTGCGCCAGGGAAAAAGTAAGGCTGATTAAGACATTTCACACTTTACGCATGGGTTATTAACATGAGTGTTTTGCACACAGAGACAATCAAAGGCTTGTTGGAAAGATCTGAAGCTGTACTTTAACCAGCAAAAAACAGAAAGTCACTAACTCTAACCACTGACTAGTAATGATGCTGTGAAGACGGGATAGTATTTAGGGGCGCACATGCTCAATGCGCATCACAGGGATTAATATTAGAACAATTAAACGAATACATTTACTCACCAAGTAGCCAATCATAGCGCACAGTGCCAGCTTGTAGTCTGTTTCCAACCATGCTGTTACTCAGAATGTATGAATCGTTGTGAACCAGGCCTCCTCGCCACAATGTTGGTTAGTTGCATTTGTGCATCACATATGATCTGTAGACTGATGGAATGAAAGTTTTTCTGTTGACATACTAATTCATCACGTGATGGCGCTTTTATAGCAGTGTGTGTGCAGTGATAGCTCCGATTACATTAGGAGAACTGGCTCTCACTGCAAATTGCGCTTTAATGTTGACCTGTTCAGATGTATTCTCTGGGAATTTGATATACCAGGCGGACATGCGGATTATTCCGTCCCACACGGCTGGCACGGCTCGGTTCAGTGTCGACTGGCACTCCAGCGTGGTCAGCGCCTGTATGGATACAGGCAGCGCATGGCTCCTGTCGCACTCCGACCGGAAGATTACCATCGGGAACCTAAAGCGGCTGATGAGCCAGTTGTCATCACGTGCCAGTAAATCCTCTCTGTCTCTGAACTCACGCTCATTTCCAATGTCTCCTAGTACTGCTAAAGCCATTGTTGTTGACGGTATTTATTTTCACCACTTAGCGCATGCTTTATATCCACTCGTGTAACTGCAGACACGTGTGTGTTAATTGTTCATCAGTGTTAATTGTTCATCAGTGTTAATTGTTCACGTGTCTCTGATGTGTACGTCACATTTATTTATTATAACAGTTTCCCAGCATCACCTCTAAGTGTCGCCAAAGGATCCACAGCTGTAGAAACGTGCGTACGCCAGCCATGAAGTTGGCGTGAGGCACCGCACATTTCCACGGTCGTTTCACTCTTCATACATCTGAACTTTACCGTGAAAAAGAACGTACACCACGTTTTTGTGCGTATGCACCCTTTATACATGAGGGCCCTGATGTTCAACTGAGACATTTTAACATTTCAGGAAAATATGAGCTCATTCTGAGAGCAGCAACTCATCTCAAAAAAGTAGGGACAGGGCAACAAAAGGCTGGAAAAGTAAGTGGTACTAAAGGAAAAACAGCTGGAGGAGCATTTTGGAGCTAATTAGATCCATTCTCAACAGGTCAGTCACATGCCTGGGTATAAAAGGAGCTTTTTTGAGAGGCAGAGTCTCTCAGAAGTAAAGATGGGCAGAGGTTCAACAATCTGGGAAAACCTGAGTCTAAAAAAGTGAAACAGTTTCAAAAAAATGTTGAAATCACAGTTGACAGTTAAAGCTGATCATGGAGAGGAGAAGCCATATGTGAACAGGATCCAGAGACACCGTGGTCCGTCTTCTCTGGACCAAAGCTCATTTAATATGGACTGAGGAAACATGGAAAACTGTTCTGTGGTCAGAGGAAACATGGAAAACTGTTCTGTGGTCAGAGGAAACCACAGACGCCATGTCCTGTGGATTAAAGAGGATCCGGAGCATCCAGCTGGTTCTCCTGGCTCAGGTCTAAAGCCTGCATCTCTGATGGTATGGGGTTGCATTAGTGCCTATGGTGTGGGCAACTCTAACATCTGGAGAGGAACTATCAATGCTGGAAAGTAGAGAGAGCTTTTAGAGACACATATGCTCCCATCCAGACAACGTCTCTGTCAGGGAGACCATGCTAAACCACAGACCACATCCATCACAACAGCATGGCTTCACAGGAGAAGAGTCCAGGTCCTGAACTGGTCTGCCAGCAGTCCAGATCTTTCACCAACGGAAAACATTTGGAGCATCAGAACAGGAAGAAGACCCAGGACTGTGGAGCAGCTAAAATCCTACATCAGACAAGAATGGGACAACATTCCTCCCCATCAGCTAGTCCCCTCACCTCCATATGTTTACAGACTGTTGTTAAAGAAGAGAGAATGGTAAACATGGCCCTGTCCCTACTTTTCTGAGATGTGTTCCTGCCATCAGGTTCAACATGAGCTCATATTTTCCTGAAAGGTTAGCTCATTTTATTGAAAGTGTCCTAACTTTTTTGGGATTGGGGCTGTAAATATATTAGTGTGATCAGAGATGGTGTTTATTCTAATATTCTTCTGTTAAACTCTGGTCCTCTCAGAGACACTAGTGATGGGTAAACAGTGCCCCCCGGAGGAAACAGTCAAACCACTTCATCCAATCAGCAGCAGCTGTGATGAAGCCAACAGGACGCTTGGAATCCAACAGGACACAAAGCAGGCGTACGGGGAGGTCACATGACCACATAGATAGAGAGCAGGAAACACTCCTGATCAGAAAGATTGAAATCATTCAGATCAATAGAAATGAAAACCCAATCCTGATCAGAGACAGGGATCATGGACGGGTGTTCCTGCGGGGTTAAACTGCCCTCCCCCTTCATGCCTAAGCACACTTCAGCGTCAGGCTTTCAGGCTTTTAGTGTGTCACTTCACATGTTTTTAGCGTGTTCATGTGGGCCGTGATCCAGTTCAGTCAGAGCTTCATGAAATATTCAGTCCTGTAAATCCCAGGGGTCCCGTATGGAGCGTTCTAGTATCATGTGATGGCGTTTCTGGGTCGTCCTGGAGAGGTGTGGGGGGGCTTTAGATACTCCATCACTGTAACGGGACGTGTCTCTGCCATGAGAGGCTCAAACACCTTTGAGGTCTCCCTTTGTGGATCACGCTCTGTGTGTTTGCCATGTGTTTTTGGGGGTCAAAGGTCAGGGCCAGAGGTCTTCAGCTCTTAATAACTCCAGAGAGAGCTGAGCGGCGGTGTGACAGGAAGTGATGTTAACAGGAGAGGAGCGCGTTATTATGGAGCTCTGACTCTGAGAGAAGATGCTCGTCTGTCAGGCTCACAGAGGAGAGTTTGGTCAGTTTGACCATTTCCAGGTATTTTACTCTCTGTACAGTCTGATTAACATAAAGGATATGTGGAAATCCCAGAATGCTTTTCTAGTAGCTGACAGTTTAAATTAGAGAGATAGGTATTGCTGCAGTCTGGAGGCCTCCTGTCTCGTACCCTCTCAGCAGTAGCAGATGTACTGGAAAATATTACGTTACTAGATAAATAATAATGATGTTTAAATAAAGAAGGAAAATATGCTGACACAAGAAGAAACTTGGGCTGCGAGCAGCACTGAGTGGCAATAGCGGGGTGTAGTCGAACCCGTGCTGTGTGCTGCAGCACAGCAAAGGGACCAGGGCGATCCTTATTTGAGCGTGATGAGGTTGAAAAAATTCAGCATGGTGCACTTTGTATATGATGTAGTACTTTTCCCAACAGTAGGTGGCAGTATGTCAGAGATGGAGGTGGACATGTAGAGGTGATGAGGGACCAACCATTTACTGAAATTTGTAGAGAGGCAGACCCTGATCATACATGTGAAATTTTAAGGCAATCAGGTGGTTTATATGACAGTTACACCCACTTCCTGTCTCGTGGCGAAGGATCAAAATGGCCGCCATGGCCACTGGGTCATCCAGGAATGAAGCATGTCCATGTTGGAACCGATAGTGAGGAGTTCAGGTCAAAATCAGTGCATGTTGGGTTCAACACAGTAAGAATAACCCAGAAATGACCCATTTGTATCACTCCCTGTTGGCAGTAGAGGGCGCCATGATGAGCCGTTTTCATGTGGGCGTGTTCAATGTGATACTGTTGTGTTGCCATAACCATTTGAAGACCACAGAATGATATCCCCAAAAGTTACATCAGTTTTCATTTTTTAATTGTCCAAGACATTGCCTTATTTAGAAATTGGGGCGGAGCTGGTGGACTTCCTGTTGGGATTTTGGCATGGGTCCATATGACTTTTTTGTAGCTCTGATGATGGTCCATATGCAGAGCGAAAATCATAGGCCTCGGATGAACGGTGTATTTTTGGTGAATTTTTTTCTGGCAACCCATAAAACAGACATGAAAAATCAATGGTGAAAATGTTCACCTGGCAGAAGGGGGCGCTGTGACCAAAAGATGATATTGATGCATGGTTGTATTGAGGACCATTGTGAAATTATCCTTGTGAAGTTTGGTGATTGAATTAAACACTAAAAAGTTATAAGGCAATAATGGTGTAATTTCACCATGAAAAATAGAGCAAAGGCAGAAAAGTTTGGGCACCGATAACGTCACCACCCTATGGTGAAAACTCACGCAGAGCACAACCTGGGGTCTCAAAGTTGTCTAGTTTGAGTAAAAAAATCTGGAGTCAGTCAGATAAAATCCCTCGGACAAGTTCGTTCAAATGTGCCCCCTAGATTTTCAAAAAGCAAAATTAAAAAAATGAAAATGGCCGACTTCCTGTTTAAGTTACGATGTGGTCCAAGAGACTTTTTTGTAGGTCTGATGATGAACTATATACCCACCGAAATTCATAAGCCTGGGTTCAACCAGTTCAGGGGGCTCGAGTTTCGAAAATTTGTAGGGGGTACCATTGAGCCAATGGGCCATGCCCACCAACAAACATCCTATCAAATATCTCAGCATGTTGGTGAGAACTTGTCTGCCAGGTTTTATTGCTTTACACATATCACAAGCCCCTGAGAATTCTATTTCCTGTTTCTTCCAATGAAGCTATTGGACTTCCTGTTGAGATTTGGGCATGGGTCCAAGAGACTTTTTTATAGGTCTGATGATGACATATATGCACACCGAAATTCATAAGCCTGGGTTGAACCAGCTAGGTTTGCTGAATTTTTGAATGTTTGTAGGGGGCGCCATTGAGCCAATGGGCCACGCCCACCAACAAACATCACATCAATTATCTCAGCATGCCTAAGTGATTTTTCTCACCAAGTTTTATTGCTTTACGAGTATCATAAGCCCCTGAAAATTCTATTTCCTGTTTCACAGCAAACAAAAAAATCGCCAGGGCCACGCCTTGCGTAAAAATTTTTTCATTGCATAGGTGTAATGTCAACTTGAGAACAACCTGAGCAAATTTCAGCATGATTTGGCCAACCATGTAGGAACTGGAATGTGAAAGTTATTTTCTCTTGTCATAGGGGGCGCCATAAGATTTTTCAAAATCTTAAAACATGAACATGTTCTTGCCTGGACTGTTGTCAAGCACATGAAATTTGTGTAAGATACAACAATGTGTTCCAGAGTTATGACTGTTAAACCATTTTGGGAGAGTCAAAAATAAAGTTTTATTGTGAAATTGTGATGAAGCCGGTGGACTTCCAGTTGGGATTTTGGCATGGGTCCAAGGGGCTTTTTGTAGATGGGATCATGGTGCATGTCCTGCCCAAAGATTATCTGCCTAAGTTCAAAGGTGTATTTTTGATGAATTTTTAAAGTGAGAAAAGTGGAAAAAGTGCCAAATTCAATATTGTGATGTCACAAGGGGGCCGAGTTATTGATTTCTGATGTTGGTGCATGATTTGATAGAGCCTCCATGGATGATCATCTGTGAGAAGTTTGGTGATGATTGATGTAAGCGCTCAAAAGTTATGGACAAGAATTGTTGTTTATACACCATTTTTTCGGAGAAAAATGGTGAAAAAAGTGCTCATCAAAGTTTGGCGGCTTATAATGGCCCAGCCCCCTGTCAAAAACTCACCATTTGTACAACTTAAGATCTCCATCTTGTCTATTTTCAGGAGAAACCACTCTGGAGTCTCTAGGCGGAGTTCGCTCAAATGCGAGTACTGCAAATTTGACAAAAATTGGCAAAAATGGCCAGTTTTTGCTGATTATATCACTTCCTGTGCATTTTAGAGGATGGCCCCAGGAGGAATTTTTGTTCATCTAGTCATGATAAATATGTGTACCGATTTTTATGCATGTCAAACAAACTTGTGGGTGGGGCTCCTGATTTGTTGGTTTTGGCGCCCCCTAGTGGCCGTTTTTGGAGGGCGAAGTCTGGCAACACCAGAATATGAGATGAGGAAAAATCCAGGGCTATGAAGGGGGTTTAAGAGCCCCAAAATCAAGCACAGGTGTCAGAAAAACAATAATTTTTTGGACAAACAAAATACAATAGGGTCCTCACTCCGAGGTCGGGGCGTTGTTTGGGCCCTAACTAGACTAGTCTGTGTTCATTCATAGTATGGTGATATGAAAGGGTGAAAGAATGCTGACTAGACATGATCTGAAGTATAAATGATCTGGGCTGACTGACATGAGGTAGAGAAAAACCTTTAAGATAGTTTAATCACAGATCATTTAATCAGAGTGACACTGTGACTGTTGAGTGGTCACCATGGTAACTCTGTGACTGTTGAGTGGTAATCAGAGTGACTCTGTGACTGCTGGAGTGGTCACCATGGTAAGTCTGTGACTGTTGAGTGGTCATCATGGTAACTCTGTGACTGCTGAGTGGTCACCATGGTAACTCTGTGACTGTCGAGCGGTAATCAGAGTGACTCTGTGACTGTTGAGTGGTCATCATAGTGACTCTGTGACTGTCGAGCGGTCATCAGAGTGACTCTGTGACTGTTGAGTGGTCATCAGAGTGACTCTGTGACTGTCGAGTGGTCATCAGAGTGACTCTGTGACTGTTGAGTGATAATCAGAGTGACTCTGTGACTGTTGAGCGGTCATCAGAGTGACTCTGTGACTGTCGAGCGGTCATCAAAGTGACTCTGTGACTGTTGAGCGGTCATCAGAGTGACTCTGTGACTGTTAAGTGGTCATCAGAGTGACTCTGTGACTGTTGAGTGATAATCAGAGTGATTCTGTGACTTTCTTTGCGGTCGTCAGAGTGACTCTGTGACTGTTGAGTGTTCATCAGAGTGACTCTGTGACTGTCGAGCGGTCATCAGAGTGACTCTGTGACTGTTGAGTGGTCATCAGAGTGACTCTGTGACTGTTGAGTGATAATCAGAGTGACTCTGTGACTGTTGAGTGATAATCAGAGTGACTCTGTGACTGCTGAGTGGTCGTCAGTGGACGACTCATGGATCTGTTTGTCTTTGTTTTGAATCACCAGAGAGGACGTGAGAACTGCCAACGTCATCGCTGCTGACTCTGTCACCTGCCTGGTCATCGACAGAGAGTAAGACACACTCATTCATAAAAACAGACATAATAATTGATAGTAAAGACTCATTCCTAAAAACAGACATAATAAACCAGCAGCTTCATTTATAAAGCTATAATGAGCACCAGTATGAGAGACTGGAAGATTCTACAGGGTCTGAAGTTCACAGTTCAGTCCATAGAGAGTGAAGTCAGGTCACCTGCTGCCCTCTGCTGGTCACCACCTGAATTAGGAACTCTTTATCATAAAGCCTAAACATTCCACCCACAGTTCCCTCAAACATTCCATGTTCATCCTGGTAAAGTTCAAGGAAATTCACAAAGATGTTGTTCCCCAAAATTTCCCTTGTAAATGAGGGAAAAATCAAACAAACTCCCAAAGACGTTCTCTGACATTTTCATGACAATTCTTAACCACCACCACCACACGTCCCAAAATTTATAAATAATTTACCAAATTTCAATGAAAATACCTAAAAGTTTCTGGACAAATTCCCCCCAAAAATTCAAACTAGATTCCCTGGAAACTCAAATACATTTCCATAACTTCAATGAAAATGAGGGAAAATTCACCAGAATGTCGTAACAAATTTACTGAAATTTTCCATGAAAATTCTTGGAAATATCTCAGTGACACCTCCCACACATTCACTACAACAAATCTGCTTGTTAATGCCTGAAAACTTCCTAACACTGTCTTCACATGAGATGATTTTTTCAGATGAGATATCTGAACAAATCCTCATCCAAGCTGTCTTCTTCTCCTCTTTCTTCTTCTCCTCCTTCAGCTCATTCAAGCATCTGATTGGAGGCCTCGACGACGTTTCCAACAAAGGTTACGAGGACGCTGAACTGAAGGCCAAGTAGGTGTAAAACACAAACACCAAGAACAAGTGTTTTATTTCATCATTCACCTTTGACCTTAGTGTCTGCCTACTTCACAGCCAGGTAAAAACAGGAGCCCAACAGCAGCAGAGCTTTTCCCGTCCTTAAAGACAGCTGAGCGTTAGTGGTGGTTGTGATGGACGAGCGTTTCAGGGGAGACTGTTCTGATCACCATAGTACCACAAACAACACAAAACCCTGACTAATATGGGAAATCTACGGAGGTCCAGAGGATAACAGCATAAAACATTTAATGAAGGATCAAATAACAAAAAAATCAAGAACTCAAAAAACATTTGCTGGAATGTACAAACATCTAGTAAATCAGTAAAACATTTGCTGAAACATTTGCTGCAGGGAAGTAGAACCAGAACTGAAGCCTCCACGTATTCCTCGACCCAGTTCCAAACTCACTTTTTAAAACTGTTTTTAGTTCAGTATTTGAAGATGCCCTTGCAATAGTAAATCACTTCTTACAGCTTGCTGTCTTCCCTACTGATTTTAAGACAGCTTTAGTCAAACCTCTTTTAAAGAAATGGAACCTAGATGTTTTAACCCCCCCGTAGTTTTAGACCAGTTTCTAACCTCCCATTTTCAACAAAATTTTAGAGAAATTAGTTTTTAATCAGCTTAGTGCCTTTTTATACTCAAATAACTCATTAGAAATGTTTCAGTCTGGTTTGAGGACACATCACGGCACTGAGACAGCCCTGCCTAAAGAAGTCAGTGATATCAGAATAAACCTTGACAACAATAAGCCCTCAGTTCTGGTAGTGCTTCACCTCAGCGCTGCTTTCACTGCTGTTACTGTTACTGATGCTGTTGACCCCCAGATTCTTTTAGATAGATCGAGGACTCAGAGAGGCCTCTCTGGAAATGTTTTCAACTGGTTCAGCTCTCTGTGGCCGTGTCTCCTGATGACTCTCTCTGTGGCCGTGTCTCCTGATGACTCTCTCTGTGGCCGTGTCTCCTGATGACTTTCTCTCTGTGGCCGTGTCTCCTGATGACTTTCTCTATGTGGCCGTGTCTCCTGATGACTTTCTCTATGTGGTCGTGTCTCCCGATGACTCTCAGCTCTATGTGGTCGTGTCTCCTGATGACTCTCTCTGTGGCCTTGTCTCCTGATGACTCTCAGCTCTATGTGGCCTTGTCTCCTGATGACTCTCAGCTCTATGTGGCCTTGTCTCCTGATGACTCTCAGCTCTATGTGGCCTTGTCTCCTGATGACTCTCAGCTCTATGTGGTCGTGTCTCCTGATGACTCTCTCTATGTGGCCGTGTCTCCTGATGACTCTCTCTGTGGCCGTGTCTCCTGATGACTCTCTCTGTGGCCGTGTCTCCTGACGACTCTCTATGTGGCCGTGTCTCCTGATGACTCTCTCTATGTGGTCGTGTCTCCTGATGACTCTCTCTGTGGCCGTGTCTCCTGATGACTCTCTCTGTGGCCGTGTCTCCTGACGACTCTCTATGTGGCCGTGTCTCCTGATGACTCTCTCTATGTGGCCGTGTCTCCTGATGACTCTCTATGTGGCCGTGTCTCCTGATGACTCTCTATGTGGCCATGTCTCCTGATGACTCTCTCTATGTGGCCGTGTCTCCTGATGACTCTCTATGTGGCCGTGTCTCCTGATGACTCTCTATATGGCCATGTCTCCTGATGACTCTCTCTATGTGGCCGTGTCTCCTGATGACTCTAAGCTCTATGTGGCCGTGTCTCCTGATGACTCTCTATGTGGTCGTGTCTCCTGATGACTCTCTATGTGGCCGTGTCTCCTGATGACTCTCTATGTGGCCGTGTCTCCTGATGACTCTCTCTGTGGCCGTGTCTCCGGATGACTCTCTATGTGGCCGTGTCTCCTGATGACTCTCTATGTGGCCGTGTCTCCTGATGACTCTCTCTATGTGGCCGTGTCTCCTGATGACTCTCTCTGTGGCTGTGTCTCCTGACGACTCTCTATGTGGCCGTGTCTCCTGACGACTCTCTATGTGGTCGTGTCTCCTGATGACTCTCTCTATGTGGTCGTGTCTCCTGATGACTCTCTATGTGGCCGTGTCTCCTGATGACTCTCTCTATGTGGTCGTGGTTCTGATGACTCTCTATGTGGCCGTGTCTCCTGATGACTCTCTCTATGTGGCCGTGTCTCCTGATGACTCTCTATGTGGCCGTGTCTCCTGAAGACTCTCTCTATGTGGCCGTGTCTCCTGATGACTCTCTCTATGTGGTCGTGTCTCCTGATGACTCTCTATGTGGCCGTGTCTCCTGATGACTCTCTCTATGTGGTCGTGTCTCCTGATGACTCTCTATGTGGCCGTGTCTCCTGATGACTTTCTCTGTGGCCGTGTCTCCTGATGAATCTCTCTATGTGGTCGTGTCTCCTGATGACTCTCTATGTGGTCGTGTCTCCTGATGACTCTCTCTATGTGGCCGTGTCTCCTGATGACTCTCTCTGTGGTCGCGTCTCCTGATGACTCTCTCTATGTGGTCGTGTCTCCTGATGACTCTCTATGTGGTCGTGTCTCCTGATGACTCTCTCTATGTGGCCGTGTCTCCTGATGACTCTCTCTATGTGGTCGTGTCTCCTGATGACTCTCTATGTGGTCGTGTCTCCTGATGACTCTCTCTATGTGGCCGTGTCTCCTGATGACTCTCTCTGTTGTCATGTCTCCTGATGACTCTCAGCTCTATGTGGCCTTGTCTCCTGATGATTCTCAGCTCAATGTGGCCGTGTCTCCTGTTGACTCTCACTATGTGGCCGTGTCTCCTGATGACTCTCTCTGTGGTCGTGTCTCCTGTTGACTCTCACTATGTGGTCGTGTCTCCTGATGACTCTCTATGTGGTCGTGTATCCTGATGACTCTCTCTATGTGGCCGTGTCTCCTGATGACTCTCTCTGTGGTCGTGTCTCCTGTTGACTCTCACTATGTGGTCGTGTCTCCTGTTGACTCTCAGCTCTATGTGGTCGTGTCTCCTGATGACTCTCAGCTCTATGTGGTCGTGTCTCCTGATGACTCTCAGCTCTATGTGGTCGTGTCTCCTGTTGACTCTCACTATGTGGTCGTGTCTCCTGATGACTCTCTATGTGGTCGTGTATCCTGATGACTCTCTCTATGTGGCCGTGTCTCCTGATGACTCTCTCTGTGGTCGTGTCTCCTGTTGACTCTCACTATGTGGTCGTGTCTCCTGTTGACTCTCAGCTCTATGTGGTCGTGTCTCCTGATGACTCTCAGCTCTATGTGGTCGTGTCTCCTGATGACTCTCTATGTGGTCGTGTCTCCTGATGACTCTCTCTGTGGCCGTGTCTCCTGATGACTCTCTCTGTGGCCGTGTCTCCTGATGACTCTCTATGTGGCCGTGTCTCCTGATGACTCTCTCTGTGGTCGTGTCTCCTGATGACTCTCTCTGTGGCCGTGTCTCCTGATGACTCTCTCTGTGGCCGTGTCTCCTGATGACTCTCTCTGTGGCCGTGTCTCCTGATGACTCTCTCTGTGGCCGTGTCTCCTGATGACTCTCTCTGTGGTCGTGTCTCCTGATGACTCTCAGCTCTATGTGGTCATGTCTCCTGATGACTCTCTATGTGGTCATGTCTCCTGATGACTCTCTATGTGGTCATGTCTCCTGATGACTCTCTATGTGGTCGTGTCTCCTGATGTCTCTCTATGTGGTCATGTCTCCTGATGACTCTCTATGTGGTCATGTCTCCTGATGACTCTCTCTGTGGCCGTGTCTCCTGATGACTCTCAGCTCTATGTGGCCTTGTCTCCTGATGACTCTCAGCTCTATGTGGCCTTGTCTCCTGATGACTCTCAGCTCTATGTGGCCTTGTCTCCTGATGACTCTCAGCTCTATGTGGTCGTGTCTCCTGATGACTCTCTCTATGTGGCCGTGTCTCCTGATGACTCTCTCTGTGGCCGTGTCTCCTGATGACTCTCTCTGTGGCCGTGTCTCCTGACGACTCTCTATGTGGCCGTGTCTCCTGATGACTCTCTCTATGTGGTCGTGTCTCCTGATGACTCTCTCTGTGGCCGTGTCTCCTGATGACTCTCTCTGTGGCCGTGTCTCCTGACGACTCTCTATGTGGCCGTGTCTCCTGATGACTCTCTCTATGTGGCCGTGTCTCCTGATGACTCTCTATGTGGCCGTGTCTCCTGATGACTCTCTATGTGGCCATGTCTCCTGATGACTCTCTCTATGTGGCCGTGTCTCCTGATGACTCTCTATGTGGCCGTGTCTCCTGATGACTCTCTATGTGGCCATGTCTCCTGATGACTCTCTCTATGTGGCCGTGTCTCCTGATGACTCTAAGCTCTATGTGGCCGTGTCTCCTGATGACTCTCTATGTGGTCGTGTCTCCTGATGACTCTCTATGTGGCCGTGTCTCCTGATGACTCTCTATGTGGCCGTGTCTCCTGATGACTCTCTCTGTGGCCGTGTCTCCGGATGACTATCTATGTGGCCGTGTCTCCTGATGACTCTCTATGTGGCCGTGTCTCCTGATGACTCTCTCTATGTGGCCGTGTCTCCTGATGACTCTCTCTGTGGCTGTGTCTCCTGACGACTCTCTATGTGGCCGTGTCTCCTGACGACTCTCTATGTGGTCGTGTCTCCTGATGACTCTCTCTATGTGGTCGTGTCTCCTGATGACTCTCTATGTGGCCGTGTCTCCTGATGACTCTCTCTATGTGGTCGTGTCTCCTGATGACTCTCTATGTGGCCGTGTCTCCTGATGACTCTCTCTGTGGCTGTGTCTCCTGATGACTCTCTATGTGGCCGTGTCTCCTGAAGACTCTCTCTATGTGGCCGTGTCTCCTGATGACTCTCTCTATGTGGTCGTGTCTCCTGATGACTCTCTATGTGGCCGTGTCTCCTGATGACTCTCTCTATGTGGTCGTGTCTCCTGATGACTCTCTATGTGGCCGTGTCTCCTGATGACTTTCTCTGTGGCCGTGTCTCCTGATGAATCTCTCTATGTGGTCGTGTCTCCTGATGACTCTCTATGTGGTCGTGTCTCCTGATGACTCTCTCTATGTGGCCGTGTCTCCTGATGACTCTCTCTGTGGTCGCGTCTCCTGATGACTCTCTCTATGTGGTCGTGTCTCCTGATGACTCTCTATGTGGTCGTGTCTCCTGATGACTCTCTCTATGTGGCCGTGTCTCCTGATGACTCTCTCTATGTGGTCGTGTCTCCTGATGACTCTCTATGTGGTCGTGTCTCCTGATGACTCTCTCTATGTGGCCGTGTCTCCTGATGACTCTCTCTGTTGTCATGTCTCCTGATGACTCTCAGCTCTATGTGGCCTTGTCTCCTGATGATTCTCAGCTCAATGTGGCCGTGTCTCCTGTTGACTCTCACTATGTGGCCGTGTCTCCTGATGACTCTCTCTGTGTCTCCTGTTGACTCTCACTATGTGGTCGTGTCTCCTGATGACTCTCTATGTGGTCGTGTATCCTGATGACTCTCTCTATGTGGCCGTGTCTCCTGATGACTCTCTCTGTGGTCGTGTCTCCTGTTGACTCTCACTATGTGGTCGTGTCTCCTGTTGACTCTCAGCTCTATGTGGTCGTGTCTCCTGATGACTCTCAGCTCTATGTGGTCGTGTCTCCTGATGACTCTCAGCTCTATGTGGTCGTGTCTCCTGTTGACTCTCACTATGTGGTCGTGTCTCCTGATGACTCTCTATGTGGTCGTGTATCCTGATGACTCTCTCTATGTGGCCGTGTCTCCTGATGACTCTCTCTGTGGTCGTGTCTCCTGTTGACTCTCACTATGTGGTCGTGTCTCCTGTTGACTCTCAGCTCTATGTGGTCGTGTCTCCTGATGACTCTCAGCTCTATGTGGTCGTGTCTCCTGATGACTCTCAGCTCTATGTGGTCGTGTCTCCTGATGACTCTCAGCTCTATGTGGTCGTGTCTCCTGATGACTCTCTATGTGGTCGTGTATCCTGATGACTCTCTATGTGGTCGTGTCTCCTGATGACTCTCTCTGTGGTCGTGGCTCCTGATGACTCTCTATGTGGTCGTGTCTCCTGATGACTCTCAGCTCTATGTGGTCGTGGCTCCTGATGACTCTCTATGTGGTCGTGTCTCCTGATGACTCTCAGCTCTATGTGGTCATGTCTCCTGATGACTCTCAGCTCTATGTGGTCGTGTCTCCTGATGACTCTCAGCTCTATGTGGTCGTGTCTCCTGATGACTCTCTATGTGGCCGTGTCTCCTGATGACTCTCTATGTGGCCGTGTCAGGTGATGACTCTCTATGTGGTCGTGTCTCCTGATGACTCTCTCTGTGGCCGTGTCTACTGATGACTCTCTCTGTGGTCGTGTCTCCTGTTGACTCTCACTATGTGGTCGTGTCTCCTGATGACTCTCTATGTGGTCGTGTATCCTGATGACTCTCTCTATGTGGCCGTGTCTCCTGATGACTCTCTCTGTGGTCGTGTCTCCTGTTGACTCTCACTATGTGGTCGTGTCTCCTGTTGACTCTCAGCTCTATGTGGTCGTGTCTCCTGATGACTCTCAGCTCTATGTGGTCGTGTCTCCTGATGACTCTCAGCTCTATGTGGTCGTGTCTCCTGTTGACTCTGACTATGTGGCCGTGTCTCCTGATGACTCTCTCTATGTGGTCGTGTCTCCTGATGACTCTCTATGTGGTCGTGTATCCTGATGACTCTCTATGTGGTCGTGTCTCCTGATGACTCTCTCTGTGGTCGTGGCTCCTGATGACTCTCTATGTGGTCGTGTCTCCTGATGACTCTCAGCTCTATGTGGTCATGTCTCCTGATGACTCTCAGCTCTATGTGGTCGTGTCTCCTGATGACTCTCAGCTCTATGTGGTCGTGTCTCCTGATGACTCTCAGCTCTATGTGGTCGTGTCTCCTGTTGACTCTCACTATGTGGCCGTGTCTCCTGATGACTCTCTCTATGTGGTCGTGTCTCCTGATGACTCTCTATGTGGTCGTGTATCCTGATGACTCTCTATGTGGTCGTGTCTCCTGATGACTCTCTCTGTGGTCGTGGCTCCTGATGACTCTCAGCTCTATGTGGTCGTGTCTCCTGATGACTCTCTATGTGGCCGTGTCTCCTGATGACTCTCTATGTGGCCGTGTCAGGTGATGACTCTCTATGTGGTCGTGTCTCCTGATGACTCTCTCTGTGGCCGTGTCTCCTGATGACTCTCTCTGTGGTCGTGTCTCCTGTTGACTCTCACTATGTGGTCGTGTCTCCTGATGACTCTCTATGTGGTCGTGTATCCTGATGACTCTCTCTATGTGGCCGTGTCTCCTGATGACTCTCTCTGTGGTCGTGTCTCCTGTTGACTCTCACTATGTGGTCGTGTCTCCTGTTGACTCTCAGCTCTATGTGGTCATGTCTCCTGATGACTCTCAGCTCTATGTGGTCGTGTCTCCTGATGACTCTCAGCTCTATGTGGTCGTGTCTCCTGATGACTCTCACTATGTGGCCGTGTCTCCTGATGACTCTCTATGTGGTCGTGTATCCTGATGACTCTCTATGTGGTCGTGTCTCCTGATGACTCTCTCTGTGGTCGTGGCTCCTGATGACTCTCTATGTGGTCGTGTCTCCTGATGACTCTCAGCTCTATGTGGTCGTGTCTCCTGATGACTCTCAGCTCTATGTGGTCGTGTCTCCTGATGACTCTCAGCTCTATGTGGTCGTGTCTCCTGTTGACTCTCACTATGTGGCCGTGTCTCCTGATGACTCTCTCTATGTGGTCGTGTCTCCTGATGACTCTCTATGTGGTCGTGTATCCTGATGACTCTCTATGTGGTCGTGTCTCCTGATGACTCTCTCTGTGGTCGTGGCTCCTGATGACTCTCTATGTGGTCGTGTCTCCTGATGACTCTCAGCTCTATGTGGTCATGTCTCCTGATGACTCTCAGCTCTATGTGGTCATGTCTCCTGATGACTCTCTATGTGGTCGTGTATCCTGATGACTCTCTATGTGGTCGTGTCTCCTGATGACTCTCTATGTGGCCGTGTCTCCTGATGACTCTCTATGTGGCCGTGTCTCCTGATGACTCTCTATGTGGTCGTGTCTCCTGATGACTCTCTCTGTCGTCGTGTCTCCTCTCGACTCTCTCTGTGGTCGTGTCTCCTCTGTAATCTCTATGTGGTCGTGTCTCCTGATGACTCTCTATGTGGCCGTGTCTCCTGATGACTCTCTCTGTGGCCGTGTCTCCTGATGACTCTCTCTGTGGCCGTGTCTCCTGATGACTCTCTATGTGGTCGTGTCTCCTGATGACTCTCTCTGTGGCCGTGTCTCCTGATGACTCTCAGCTCTATGTGGTCATGTCTCCTGATGACTCTCTATGTGGTCATGTCTCCTGATGACTCTCTATGTGGTCGTGTCTCCTGATGACTCTCTATGTGGTCATGTCTCCTGATGACTCTCTATGTGGTCATGTCTCCTGATGACTCTCTATGTGGTCGTGTCTCCTGATGACTCTCTATGTGGTCATGTCTCCTGATGACTCTCTATGTGGTCATGTCTCCTGATGACTCTCTCTGTGGCCGTGTCTCCTGATGACTCTCAGCTCTATGTGGTCGTGTCTCCTGATGACTCTCTATGTGGTCGTGTCTCCTGATGACTCTCAGCTCTATGTGGTCATGTCTCCTGATGACTCTCAGCTCTATGTGGTCGTGTCTCCTGATGACTCTCAGCTCTATGTGGTCGTGTCTCCTGATGACTCTCAGCTCTATGTGGTCGTGTCTCCTGTTGACTCTCACTATGTGGCCGTGTCTCCTGATGACTCTCTCTATGTGGTCGTGTCTCCTGATGACTCTCTATGTGGTCGTGTATCCTGATGACTCTCTATGTGGTCGTGTCTCCTGATGACTCTCTCTGTGGTCGTGGCTCCTGATGACTCTCTATGTGGTCGTGTCTCCTGATGACTCTCAGCTCTATGTGGTCATGTCTCCTGATGACTCTCAGCTCTATGTGGTCGTGTCTCCTGATGACTCTCAGCTCTATGTGGTCGTGTCTCCTGATGACTCTCTATGTGGCCGTGTCTCCTGATGACTCTCTATGTGGCCGTGTCAGGTGATGACTCTCTATGTGGTCGTGTCTCCTGATGACTCTCTCTGTGGCCGTGTCTACTGATGACTCTCTCTGTGGTCGTGTCTCCTGTTGACTCTCACTATGTGGTCGTGTCTCCTGATGACTCTCTATGTGGTCGTGTCTCCTGATGACTCTCTCTGTGGCCGTGTCTCCTGATGACTCTCTCTGTGGCCGTGTCTCCTGATGACTCTCTCTGTGGCCGTGTCTCCTGATGACTCTCTCTGTGGTCGTGTCTCCTGATGACTCTCAGCTCTATGTGGTCATGTCTCCTGATGACTCTCTATGTGGTCGTGTATCCTGATGACTCTCTATGTGGTCGTGTCTCCTGATGACTCTCTATGTGGCCGTGTCTCCTGATGACTCTCTCTGTGGTCGTGTCTCCTGATGACTCTCTCTGTGGCCGTGTCTCCTGATGACTCTCTCTGTGGCCGTGTCTCCTGATGACTCTCTCTGTGGCCGTGTCTCCTGATGACTCTCTCTGTGGCCGTGTCTCCTGATGACTCTCTCTGTGGTCGTGTCTCCTGATGACTCTCAGCTCTATGTGGTCATGTCTCCTGATGACTCTCTATGTGGTCATGTCTCCTGATGACTCTCTATGTGGTCGTGTCTCCTGATGTCTCTCTATGTGGTCATGTCTCCTGATGACTCTCTATGTGGTCATGTCTCCTGATGACTCTCTCTGTGGCCGTGTCTCCTGATGACTCTCAGCTCTATGTGGTCGTGTCTCCTGATGACTCTCTATGTGGTCGTGTCTCCTGATGACTCTATGTGGCCATGTCTCCTGATGACACCACAGAAATAGATTCTCTTTTTAACTGTATTTTAGATATAAAAGCCTGGATGTCACATAATTTTTTGCAGCTAAACCAGGACAAAACAGAATTTTTATTTATTGGATCCAAGGCTCAGAGAAAAACTGACCCCTATACTTCACACAATAGGACTAAACCCATGTGAAGGAGCACCAAACCTCAGGGTGATCTTTGATTGTGATTTTAATTTTACGGCTCGTGTGGGGGTCACAAAAACAGCATTTTATCATTTAAAAACAGTTTCCAGGTCAGACCATTCCTCTCTCTGAGCCAAACTGAGACTAATGCACTCGTTTGTCACTAACAGGCTAGACTACTGTAACGCTTTCCTCTCTGGTCTACCAGAAAACACAATAAATCAGCTCCAGCTCATCTGAAACTCCCCAGCAAGGGTCCTGACCAAGACCAGAAGGAGAACACACGTTACTCCTATTTTAAAGTCCTTGCATTGGTTGCCTGTTGGTTTTTGCATTGATTTTAAAATTCTTTTATTAGTTTATAAAGCTCTGCATGGCCTCGCCCCAGACTACCTATCAGAGATGGTTTTAGTTTATGAATCTGAGTGGATCCTCTGGTACTTCTCTCTTGGCTGTTTCACAGAGCAGAACTAAAAAGTACAGTGATTCTGAGCTAAGGGGATCTGAGAGGATCTGAGAGGAGCTGAGAGGATCTGAGAGGAGCTGAGGGGATCTGAGGGGATCTGAGAGGATCTGAGAGGATCAGAGGGGATCTGAGAGGATCTGAGGGGATCTGAGGGGATCAGAGAGGATCTGAGGGGATCTGAGAGGAGCTGAGAGGATCTGAGAGGATCTGAGGGGATCAGAGAGGATCTGAGGGGATCTGAGAGGAGCTGAGAGGATCTGAGAGGAGCTGAGAGGATCAGAGAGGATCTGAGGGGATCTGAGAGGAGCTGAGAGGATCTGAGAGGAGCTGAGGGGATCTGAGGGGATCTGAGAGGATCTGAGAGGAGCTGAGAGGATCTGAGAGGAGCTGAGGGGATCTGAGGGGATCTGAGAGGATCTGAGAGGATCAGAGGGGATCTGAGAGGATCTGAGGGGATCTGAGGGGATCAGAGAGGATCAGAGAGGATCTGAGGGGATCTGAGAGGATCTGAGAGGATCTGAGAGGATCTGAGGGGATCTGAGAGGAGCTGAGAGGATCTGAGACCATTGAGATTTTTAAATGCAAGCTGAAAACACATTTATTCAGTCTGGCCTTTATGTAGTACTTTATTATTTTTATGACTCTACAGATTATTCTATTTCTTATAGAAAATTTTAAATCTTATTTTAGGGTTTTTAGGCTTTATTTAACTCTAGTTATGATCATCTGTGTTTTATTTTCCAGTTTTATAGGCTTTGAATTATTTGGGATGTTAAATCTTTATCATTGTTTTTTTTTATTACTGCTTTTATGCAAATTCTGTTTCTTATATTATAAATTCTTCCCTTTTCTGATTTGTCTTCTCTCCCTGTCTCTTTTCTCATCGTTCATCTTTTTAATTGTTTTAGTAAACTTCTTTTGTGTGCATTAGTCTCTAAACCTTTTTACCATTTTACCTTGTTGTCTGTCACTTTCATACAACCCTGGAAAGCACTTTGAACTGCAATTGAATTTGTTTGAAAGCTGCTATATAAATAAAGTTTGATTGATTGATTGAAATGCAAAAAATCTCTGAAGCACAATAAATAGGGAAAAGCAAAAACATTTACTACATGCAAGAAAATTTTAATACAAAAAAATTAACTGAAACACAAATTTCATCAAATGCAGATATAAAATAACACGAACGTTTGATCTAACCAAAAATCCAGTGAAACACTCAAATGTTCAACAAACTAAAGAAAACGTCTGGAACGCCATCGCCCTGGTGGTTCGTCATCTTTTTGTCTTTTCTAATGTTTGTTTGTTTGTTTGTTTTTCATGAAAGAAGGAATCTTTCCATAAAATATTTTTTCTATTTCATTGGATGTTTTACTGTTTTATGAAGTTTTTTCATGTTTCACTGAACTGTTTGAGTTTGATGAAAAAAGACTTCATGAAACAGAAAATAACTGAAATACAAAAACATTTCAGGAATGCAAAAACATCATGGAAAAGCTTGAAGAGTCATAAATGTCTTAGTGTTTGATTACAAATGTGAATGCTTCCGTGAATGTCTTTGGATGTAGCTGATTCATTTGTTTCTGCATTTAACGTTTTGTGTTTGACCCTCAGGGCCACCGTAGCCATATCTAATCTGAGCTCAGTGGTTATTTTGTAACTCCTTCATGTGGTACCCTAGCAGCTGTGAGCTCCTTCAGTGTTTTTCCTCTGACATGACAGCCACGTGGTTTCTCCTCCGTGTGAACGTTGACAGCAGAAACACGATCCTCTCTGCTCTTTATGTAAGAGCAGCTAAGAATACAACGCTGCATTCAGGGACCCACACCACTGCAGGATGCCCACACAAAGCCCCCCGAGCCCCGTCAGCTGGTTCCTGTCCTTCACAACCATCAGCTGCATCAATCAACCAGGATGTGAAACACTGTTAAGGAGAAGAATCCAGAGCCAGGTAGAGATTTGTTTAGAGAGAATATGAGCAGATCTGAAGTTACAGCAGCTGGCACACGGTCATAAACACGACTGAGGCTGCAGACGTGAACAGAAGCTGTAGAGTTAAACAGGAGCTGTAGAGTTAGACAGGAGCTGTAGAGTTAGACAGGAGCTGTAGAGTTAGACAGGAGCTGTAGAGTTAGACAGGAGCTGTAGAGTTAAACAGGAGCTGTAGATTTAAACAGGAGCTGTAGAGGTAGACAGGAGCTGTAGAGTTAAACAGGAGCTGTAGAGTTAGACAGGAGCTGTAGAGTTAGACAGGAGCTGTAGAGTTTAACAGGAGCTGTAGAGTTAGACAGGAGCTGTAGAGTTAGACAGGAGCTGTAGAGTTAAACAGGAGCTGTAGAGTTAGACAGGAGCTGTAGAGGTGAACAGGAGCTGTAGAGGTGAACAGGAGCTGTAGAGTTAAACAGGAGCTGTAGAGTTAGACAGGAGCTGTAGAGGTGAACAGGAGCTGTAGAGTTAGACAGGAGCTTCAGAGTTAGACAGGGGCTGTAGAGTTAAACAGGAGCTGTAGAGTTAAACAGGTGCTGTAGATTTAAACAGGAGCTGCAGAGTTAAACAGGAGCTGTAGAGTTAGACAGGAGCTGTAGAGTTAAACAGGAGCTGTAGAGTTAGACAGGAGCTGTAGAGTTAAACAGGAGCTGTAGAAGTGAACAGGAGCTGTAGAGTTAGACAGGAGCTGTAGAGTTAAACAGGAGCTGTAGAGTTAGACAGGAGCTGTAGAGGTGAACAGGAGCTGTAGAGTTAGACAGGAGCTGTAGAGTTAGACAGGAGCTGTAGAGTTAAACAGGAGCTGTAGAAGTGAACAGGAGCTGTGGAGTTAGACAGGAGCTGTAGAGTTAAACAGGAACTGTAGAGTTAGACAGGAGCTGTAGAGGTGAACAGGAGCTGTAGAGTTAGACAGGAGCTTCAGAGTTAGACAGGAGCTGTAGAGTTAGACAGGAGCTGTAGAGTTAGACAGGAGCTGTAGAGTTTAACAGGAGCTGCAGAGTTAAACAGGAGCTTCAGAGTTAGACAGGAGCTGTAGTGTTATACAGGAGCTGTAGAGTTAAACAGGAGCTGTAGAGTTAAACAGGAGCTGTAGAGTTAGACAGGAGTTGTAGAGTTAGACAGGAGCTGTAGAGTCAAACAGGAGCTGTAGAGTAAGACAGGAGCTTCAGAGTTAGACAGGAGCTGTAGAGTCAAACAGGAGCTGTAGAGTTAAACAGGAGCTGTAGAGTTAGACAGGAGCTGTAGAGTTAGACAGGAGCTGTAGAGTCAAACAGGAGCTGTAGAGTTAGACAGGAGCTTCAGAGTTAGACAGGAGCTGTAGAGTTAGACAGGAGCTGTAGAGTTAAACAGGTGCTGTAGAGTTAGACAGGAGCTGTAGAGTTAAACAGGAGCTGTAGAGTTAGACAGGAGCTGTAGAGTTAGACAGGAGCTGTAGAGTTAAACAGATGCTGTAGAGTTAAACAGGAGCTGTAGAGTTAGACAGGAGCTGTAGAGTTAGACAGGAGCTGTAGAGTTAAACAGGAGCTGTAGAGTTAGACAGGAGCTGTAGAGGTGAACAGGAGCTGTAGAGTTAGACAGGAGCTGTAGAGTTAAACAGGAGCTGTAGAGTTAGACAGGAGCTGTAGATTTAAACAGGAGCTGTAGAGGTAGACAGGAGCTGTAGAGTTTAACAGGAGCTGCAGAGTTAAACAGTAGCTTCAGAGTTAGACAGGAGCTGTAGAGTTAGACAGGAGCTGTAGAGTTAAACAGGAGCTGTAGATTTAAACAGGAGCTGTAGAGGTAGACAGGAGCTGTAGAGTTAAACAGGAGCTGTAGATTTAAACAGGAGCTGTAGAGTTAGACAGGAGCTGTAGAGTTAAACAGGAGCTGTAGAGTTAGACAGGAGCTGTAGAGTTAGACAGGAGCTGTAGAGTTAGACAGGAGCTGTAGAGTTAAACAGATGCTGTAGAGTTAGACAGGAGCTGTAGAGTTAAACAGGTGCTGTAGAGTTAAACAGGAGCTGTAGATTTAAACAGGAGCTGTAGAGGTAGACAGGAGCTGTAGAGTTAAACAGGAGCTGTAGAGTTAAACAGGAGCTGTAGAGTTAGACAGGAGCTGTAGAGTTAGACAGGAGCTGTAGAGTTAGACAGGAGCTGTAGAGGTGAACAGGAGCTGTAGAGTTAGACAGGAGCTGTAGAGTTTAACAGGAGCTGCAGAGTTAAACAGGAGCTTCAGAGTTAGACAGGAGCTGTAGAGTTAGACAGGAGCTTCAGAGTTAGACAGGAGCTGTAGAGTTAGACAGGAGCTTCAGAGTTAGACAGGAGCTGTAGAGTTAAACAGGAGCTGTAGAGTTAGACAGGAGCTGTAGAGTTAGACAGGAGCTGTAGAGTTAGACAGGAGCTGTAGAGTTAGACAGGAGCTTCAGAGTTAGACAGGAGCTGTAGAGTTAAACAGGAGCTGTAGAGTTAGACAGGAGCTGTAGAGTTAAACAGGAGCTGTAGAGTTAGACAGGAGCTGTAGAGTTAAACAGGAGCTGCAGAGTTAGACAGGAGCTTCAGAGTTAGACAGGAGCTGTAGAGTTAGACAGGAGCTGTAGAGTTAAACAGGAGCTGCAGAGTTAGACAGGAGCTTCAGAGTTAGACAGGAGCTGTAGAGTTAGACAGGAGCTGTAGAGTTAAACAGGAGCTGTAGAGGTAAACAGGAGCTGCAGAGTTAGACAGGAGCTTCAGAGTTAGACAGGAGCTTCAGAGTTAGACAGGAGCTTCAGAGTTAGACAGGAGCTGTATAGGCAGCTGTGGAAGCATCCAGAACACCACAGAGTTTCCCTCGGATCAGACCACCTCTCACCGGGTGTTTTGGTCATCCAGGTACCAGGTGACGTCCCTTTAGTCCATACTCTCCATCAGCTGACCAATCAGAACTCAGCGTCCCTCTGTCAGTCTAATAACAGCCCAGACATCCTCTCTGACTGAGGTTTGTATCTCTACATGCTGATGAGAATGAGTGGAGGATAATTAGCCAAAGCTAACAGGCTAGCGCTGCCTCTTTAACAGCTTTTCTCCCTCATGGTCAGAAATGTGCTTTTAGAAGACAAACAATGGAAGCTGGAGGACTGGGCTGCATGAGAAAGGCAAGGAAGGAATGTTTTGGTTGGTGAAGCCAGGGATGTTGGGGGCTTTTTCCCTCCCTTGTTACCAAATAGTAGATTATAGTTGGCAGCTTTGTAAAAGTGGGTGGAGCTAGGCGCTATGCTTACGGTGCTGTGGTAGGCTAACGTTAAAGGAGTTGTCTGGTTAAATTCAGGTCAAAGTCACGTGTGATGAGCAGAGCTCTGTCTACAGATAGACATGGAGGCATTTTCACCCACACTTCCTGTATCAGATGGCTGTTGGTCATGTGACTGAGTGAAGTCATCTCTAATGGTAGAGCTCTAATCCAGAACAACATATGAATCAGCTGTTCTGTCCCCAGGTATCAGGGTCCAGTCTCTGGTCTATCAGGGTCCAGTCTCTGGTCTATCAGGGTCCATTCTCTGGTCTATCAGGGTCCATTCTCTGGGTCTATCAGGGTCCATTCTCTGGTCTATCAGGGTCCATTCTCTGGTCTATCAGGGTCCAGTCTCTGGTCTATCAGGGTCCAGTCTCTGGTCTATCAGGGTCCAGTCTCTGGTCTATCAGGGTCCATTCTCTGGTCTATCAGGGTCCAGTCTCTGGTCTATCAGGGTCCATTCTCTGGGTTTATCAGGGTCCAGTCTCTGGGTTTATCAGGGTCCAGTCTCTGGGTTTATCAGGGTCCAGTCTCTGGTTTATCAGGGTCCATTCTCTGGTCTATCAGGGTCCAGTCTCTGGTTTATCAGGGTCCATTCTCTGGTCTATCAGGGTCCAGTCTCTGGGTTTATCAGGGTCCATTCTCTGGTCTATCAGGGTCCATTCTCTGGTCTATCAGGGTCCAGTCTCTGGGTTTATCAGGGTCCAGTCCCTGGTCTATCAGGGTCCAGCCTCTGGTTTATCAGGGTCCAGTCTCTGGGTTTATCAGGGTCCAGTCTCTGGTTTATCAGGATCCATTCTCTGGTCTATCAGGGTCCAGTCTCTGGGTTTATCAGGGTCCATTCTCTGGTCTATCAGGGTCCATTCTCTGGTCTATCAGGGTCCAGTCTCTGGTCTATCAGGGTCCAGTCTCTGGTCTATCAGGGTCCAGTCTCTGGTCTATCAGGGTCCATTCTCTGGTCTATCAGGGTCCAGTCTGGTTTACTGCAGACTTCGTTGTTGGTCCTCATGTTTAGGAATGTGTTGATAATGTGTTGATAATGTGTTGTTAATGTGTTGATAATGTGTTGATAATGTGTTGATAATGTGTTGTTAATGTGTTGATAATGTGTTGTTAATGTGTTGATAATGTGTTGATAATGTGTTGATAATGTGTTGTTAATGTGTTGATAATGTGTTGTTAATGTGTTGATAATGTGTTGATAATGTGTTGTTAATGTGTTGATAATGTGTTGATAATGTGTTGATAATGTGTTGTTAATGTGTTGATAATGTGTTGATAATGTGTTGATAATGTGTTGTTAATGTGTTGATAATGTGTTGTTAATGTGTTGTTAATGTGTTGATAATGTGTTGATAATGTGTTGATAATGTGTTGTTAATGTTGATGTGTTGGTTTGAACTTATTTCTCATAAACACTCATGCTTCTCTTCTCTCTTCATGCTGAGGCTGAACTGATCCTAAACTTTAATATTTATAATAAAATGATTCGTATTTAAAGGTCTGTAATGAAATCTGGTCTCATAGTGAAGCTGCTGCAGATGATCTGGGTCTGAAGGATGGGGGCTGACATTTAGGACTGGTGTATGTTTCAGTTAATGTGGATGTTGGCCCGTTGGCGTTATGTGGGTCTAATCCAGCTCCTGGAGGTCAAACAGGACGCCGTTTTATCTCTGAGGTCCTCCACCAGACACCAGATTCTCCGATGACACTGCAGATCTTCTTAGGGCCCCGCTGTGGCGTTTTTAAATTCAGAGTTCATAAATTCATGACTTCTTACGTTGACATATGACAGACAGCTGCAGATAAAACACGGTCGCATTCTCAGGACAGCAGGAAGCTACGGTGGCCAACGGCCTACGGTGTTCAAAAAAACATCTCAGTCCCAAAAAAGTGAGAATTTACCAGCGATTATTTAAGGTATCAGCCTTTAAAGTTATATTTTTGTGATTCTTGAAATCTCTTTGAATTGAATAATTTTTCACAAAGAATATTTTTGTATCTGACAGAGTTTTAGTTTAGTTTATGGTTTATTTGACAGGGGCCATTCAACACAAAGAGTTAGCTATCATGCTAATTTACATCTGTGGTCTCTGGGCAGGAAGATTTTAAAATTTACCCCCTAATCCTATTTATGTACTTTTTATTTTTTTATTTCATTACATTTTTTTTCATGAAACTTTCAACAACATTCATTATTATTGTTATTATTTTGGTGTTGTTTTCACAAACATGTTTTGCATTTAAAAAATGTTTTATGAGAGATTTTTTTCTTTTTTTAATAAATTGTTTTGTACTTGTGTTCCTGCACTTCCATGTATTTTTTTTTTTTAAATCTTTTGCATGGTAGGAAATGTTTTTGTGTTCATTTTTGCCTTTTGTAGAATATTCATAATTTTTTTATTTTAATGAAAAGGTTTTACTTTAGAAATGTTTTTTTTATGTGATATTAAATATTTTTGAGTTGTATTTAATTGTTTGATCTTTTTCTATGTAAAGGTTTTTTTTTACAACAATATTTTTCTATTTTGCTAAATGTTTTGTGTTTCATGAGGTTTTTGCAGTTCCCATTTATTTATTTCAGTAAATATTTTGTTTTTTGGCCTCTTAGAATTGGGTTTTTTAAATTAAAATTTGAAGTGTTTCATGAATTTTTATTTTGTGTTTCATGCGTTGAAATGAATGTTTTTGCTGTTGACTTTGCGGGCCTCCGTAGAGCTCCTGGTCCCGATAAGTCCTTATGTGTCTCTGCTGTGTCCCGTGGTTTTTGAGGTCAGGACGGTCTGTCCCCCGTCCTCTCAGGCTGCGTTTACTGGGTGAACCTCTGAGCATGTTTCCATGTGCTAAAAATACCAGCAGCAGCAGCGGCGGCGGCGTGCCATGCGGGCCGCCCTCTCAGGTTGGTGTTGCCCCCCTGAAGGACCAACCACAGACGTGGTCCCTGTTTTGACAGAAAGGACGAACACTTTAGAGGCTCTCCTCAGTCACTGCTCCGGTCTGAGCGTGCTCAGTTGGATGTTTTCCAAGTAAGACACCAGCATACTTTTAATTTTTGGATTTATTCTCCTGATTCCACAAAGACGATGAGATTTTCTCTGATTTTGAAGATGCAGTCCAGTTCTGGATTCTGACAGCGTCCCGCTCAGATCAGCACCTGACCCGGTCTTTCCTTTACCACACACGGAGCTGGAGGATCTGGCAACCTCACCGCACAGCTGGTCCCCCCAGACCAGAACCTTGGACCCGTACCGCCATCGGCCTAGTCCTCACCATGTAGACTGGGACTGGAACTCTTCCTTTAAGACGTTTCTCTTACGGACTTTGTGCCGAACGTTCTCCTGAGCTCTGAGACCAGTTTGGGTTCCATGTCCAGGACTTTGTTAGCACTTTTCAGACTTTTTGACCAAAAGGGATCGTTCCAAAGTGAAAGGAGGACTGGAGTACTTTCTGTCTGTAGATAAAATTGACATTCGTCACTTTTCCAGCTCTTCAGGACAGCAGAACTAGAACCTACAGTACTACAGTACAAGACCAGATTCAAACCCTCTCCCCTCCTGGACTGAACCGATCCCAGACATGAGAGAGTTGCTTCCTGTCCCAGCAAGGCATCAGAGGGAGCGAATCACCAGCCTCCCTGCTCCTCTCTCCTCCTCCATCTTCCCAATCACCTCCTTCTCCATCCAGACCTCAAAAAAGTTCCCGTTCTTTCATGTGGTCAAATGCTGCAGGTAGGATAAAAGCACGGCTGGGTTTTCTCTGTTCGTCTGCTCTAAACTGAATGAAAACATCTCTGTGAGAGAGGGCGGACCTGCTGAAAGACTCTGCACCAGCTCTGCTGCAGCTTCGGTTCATGAGTCCTAGAAACACAGACTCCTGGACTCTGCATGTCCTCCCTCTCCACAGAGCCCAAACACAAGCTCCTTTACTTCATTCCTGACTCTAAATTGCCCGTAGATGTGGCTGTGAGCATGCCTGCCTGTTTGCCTCTACATAGGGCTGTGATTGGCTGGCAGCCAGTCCAGGGAGTGACCGGCCTCTCCACCAATAGCAGCTGGGATCAGCTCCAACCCCCTACAACCCCGAATGAGATAACTGGAATAGATGCTGAGGCTGTTGTGGGGCTTTTTCTGCCTCTGTTTTTAGGAGCTAGGACAGTGGGTGTTGTGGAAAATTAGGACAAGAGAGCAGGAATGGAATATGATAAAGTAGCCGCTGGATGATCTGGAACTTAGCCGTCCACTCTGAGGACGACAGCCTCCATATCAGTGGCTCCTTTACGACCACATTAAAGAACTGTTTAGTGAACATACCTCTGTTTGTGTTCCAGGTACGAGGCAGAGAACGCCTTCTTCTCCAGTCTGAAGCTGACCGACTTCAACATCATCGACACGCTGGGAGTAGGAGGGTTTGGACGCGTTGAGCTGGTACGATAATTTATACCCCACGATATCAGATTAAAAATGTGAGAACCCCAACGTTAGACTATTTTTAGACCCTAACATCTCAGTCGGGTAGTGGTGTGTACAACAAGAAGTGTCTGAGCTTAGGAAAGGACATGATATGTTACTGTAGCACCATAGATCCTAGCTTCTTATTACCTTTAAAGCTTCACCAACATTCCATCCCTGCCTTTGATATTGTCATCCTTTAATGCTTCACCAACATTCCAACCTCTGCCTCTGATGTTGTCATCTTTTAAAGCTTCACCAACATTCCGACCTCTGCCTCTAAAGTTGTCATCCTTTAATGCTTCACCAACATTCCAACCTCTGCCTCTGACGTTGTCATCTTTTAATGCTTCACCAACATTCCGACCTCTTCCTCTGATGTTGTCATCTTTTAATGCTTCACCAACATTCCGGCCTCTGCCTCTGATGTTGTCATCTTTTAAAGCTTCACCAACATTCTGAACTCTGCCTTTGATGTTGTCATCTTTAAAAGCTTCACCAACATTCCAACCTCTGCCTCTAATGTTGTCATCTTTTAAAGCTACAGCAACATTCTGACCTCTGCCTCTGATGTTGTCATCTTTTAAAGCTTCACCAACATTCCAACCTCTGCCTCTGATGTTGTCATCTTTTAAAGCTTCACCAACATTCCGACCTCTGCCTCTAGAGTTGTCATGTTTTAAAGCTTCACCAACATTCCGACCTCTGCCTCTGATGTTGTCATCTTTTAAAGCTACAGCAACATTCCGACCTCTGCCTCTGATGTTGTCATGTTTAAAAGCTTCACCAACATTCTGAACTCTGCCTTTGATGTTGTCATCTTTAAAAGCTTCACCAACATTCTGAACTCTGCCTTTGATGTTGTCATCTTTAAAAGCTTCACCAACATTCCAGCCTCTGCCTCTGATGTTGTCATCTTTTAAAGCTTCACCAACATTCTGAACTCTGCCTTTGATGTTGTCATCTTGTAAAGCTTCACCAACATTCCGGCCTCTGCCTCTGATGTTGTCATCTTTTAAAGCTTCACCAACATTCTGACCTCTGCCTCTGATGTTGTCATCTTTTAAAGCTTCACCAACATTCCAACCTCTGCCTCTGATGTTGTCATCTTTTAAAGCTTCACCAACATTCCGACCTCTGCCTCTAGAGTTGTCATGTTTTAAAGCTTCACCAACATTCCGACCTCTGCCTCTGATGTTGTCATCTTTTAAAGCTACAGCAACATTCCGACCTCTGCCTCTGATGTTGTCATGTTTTAATGCTTCACCAACATTCCGACCTCTGCCTCTGATGTTGTCATCTTTTAAAGCTTCACCAACATTCCAACCTCTGCCTCTGATGTTGTCATCTTGTAAAGCTTCACCAACATTCCAACCTCTGCCTCTGATGTTGTCATGTTTAAAAGCTTCACCAACATTCTGAACTCTGCCTTTGATGTTGTCATCTTTAAAAGCTTCACCAACATTCTGAACTCTGCCTTTGATGTTGTCATCTTTAAAAGCTTCACCAACATTCTGAACTCTGCCTCTGATGTTGTCATCTTGTAAAGCTTCACCAACATTCCAACCTCTGCCTCTAATGTTGTCATCTTTTAAAGCTACAGCAACATTCCGACCTCTGCCTCTGATGTTGTCATGTTTTAAAGCTTCACCAACATTCCGACCTCTGCCTCTGTTGTTGTCATCTTTTAAAGCTTCACCAACATTCCGACCTCTGCCTCTAAAGTTGTCATGTTTTAAAGCTTCACCAACATTCCGACCTCTGCCTCTGATGTTGTCATCTTTTAAAGCTACAGCAACATTCCGACCTCTGCCTCTGATGTTGTCATTTTTTAATGATTCACCAACATTCCGACCTCTGCCTCTGATGTTGTCATCTTTTAAAGCTTCACCAACATTCCGGCCTCTGCCTCTGATGTTGTCTTCTTGTAAAGCTTCACCAACATTCCAACCTCTGCCTCTAATGTTGTCATCTTTTAAAGCTACAGCAACATTCCGACCTCTGCCTCTGATGTTGTCATGTTTTAAAGCTTCACCAACATTCCGACCTCTGCCTCTGTTGTTGTCATCTTTTAAAGCTTCACCAACATTCCGACCTCTGCCTCTAAAGTTGTCATGTTTTAAAGCTTCACCAACATTCCGACCTCTGCCTCTGATGTTGTCATCTTTTAAAGCTACACCAACATTCCGATCTCTGATGTTGTCATCTTTTAATGCTTCACCAACATTCCGACCTCTGCCTCTGATGTTGTCATCCTTTAATGCTTCACCAACATTCCGACCTCTGCCTCTGATGTTGTCATCCTTTAATGCTTCACCAACATTCCGACCTCTTCCTCTGATGTTGTCATCTTTTAAAGCTTCACCAACATTCTGAACTCTGCCTTTAATGTTGTCATCTTTAAAAGCTTCACCAACATTCCGGCCTCTGCCTCTGATGTTGTCATCTTTTAAAGCTTCACCAACATTCTGACCTCTGCCTTTGATGTTGTCATCTTTAAAACCTTCACCAACATTCCGGCCTCTGCCTCTGATGTTGTCATCCCTTAAAGCTTCACCAACATTCCGACCTCTGCCTCTGATGTTGTCATCTTTAAAGCTTCACCAACATTCCAGCCTCTGCCTCTGATGTTGTCATCTTTTAAAGCTTCACCAACATTCCAACCTCTGCCTCTGATGTTGTCATCTTTTAAAGCTTCACCAACATTCCGACCTCTTCCTCTGATGTTGTCATCTTTTAAAGCTTCACCAACATTCCGACTTCTTCCTCTGATGTTGTTATCTTTTAATGCTTCACCAACATTCCGACCTCTGCCTCTAATGTTGTCATCTTTTAAAGCTACAGCAACATTCCGACCTCTGCCTTTAATGTTGTCATCTTTAAAAGCTTCACCAACATTCCGGCCTCTGCCTCTGATGTTGTCATCTTTCAAAGCTTCACCAACATTCTGACCTCTGCCTTTGATGTTGTCATCTTTAAAAGCTTCACCAACATTCCAACCTCTGCCATTGATGTTGTCATCTTTTAAAGCTTCACCAACATTCCAACCTCTGCCTCTGATGTTGTCATGTTTAAAAGCTTCACCAACATTCCAACCTCTGCCTCTAATGTTATCATCTTTTAAAGCTACAGCAACATTCCGACCTCTGCCTTTAATGTTGTCATCTTTAAAAGCTTCACCAACATTCCGGCCTCTGCCTCTGATGTTGTCATCTTTTAAAGCTTCACCAACATTCCGACCTCTGCCTTTGATGTTGTCATCATTTAAAGCTTCACCAACATTCCAACCTCTGCTTCTGATGTTGTCATCTTTTAAAGCTTCACCAACATTCTGAACTCTGCCTCTGATGTTGTCATCTTTTAAAGCTTCACCAACATTCCGACCTCTGCCTCTAATGTTGTCATCTTTTAAAGCTTCACCAACATTCCGACCTCTGCGTCTGATGTTGTCATCTTTTAAAGCTTCACCAACATTCCGACCTCTTCCTCTGATGTTGTCATGTTTTAAAGCTTCACCAACATTCCGACCTCTGCCTCTGATGTTGTCATATTTTAAAGCTTCACCAACATTCTGACCTCTGCCTCTAATGTTGTCATCTTTTAAAGCCACAGCAACATTACAACCTCTGATGTTCTCATCTTTTAAAGCTTCACCAACATTCTGATCTCTGCCTCTGATGTTGTCATCTTTTAAAGCTACAGCGACATTCCGACCTCTGATGTTGTCATCTTTTAAAGCTTCACCAACATTCCGACCTCTGCCTCTGATGTTGTCATCTTTTAAAGCTTCACCAACATTCCGACCTCTGCCTCTAATGTTGTCATCTTTTAAAGCTTCACCAACATTCCGACCTCTGCCTCTGATGTTGTCATCTTTTAAAGCTACACCAACATTTCGACCTCTGCCTTTAATGTTGTCATGTTTTAAAGCTTCACCAACATTCCGACCTCTGCCTCTGATGTTGTCATCTTTTAAAGCTTCACCAACATTCCGACCTCTGCCTCTGATGTTGTCATCTTTTAAAGCTTCACCAACATTCTGACCTCTGCCTCTGATGTTGTCATCTTTTAAAGCTACACCAACATTCTGACCTCTGCCTCTAATGTTGTCATCTTTTAAAGCTTCACCAACATTCTGACCTCTGCCTCTGATGTTGTCATCTTTTAAAGCTTCACCAACATTCCGACCTCTGCCTCTGATGTTGTCATCTTTTAAAGCTTCACCAACATTCCGACCCCTGCCTCTGATGTTGTCATCTTTAAAAGCTTCACCAACATTCCGGCCTCTGCCTCTGATGTTGTCATCTTTTAAAGCTTCACCAACATTCCGACCTCTGCCTCTGATGTTGTCATCATTTAAAGCTTCACCAACATTCCAACCTCTGCGTCTGATGTTGTCATCTTTTAAAGCTTCACCAACATTCTGAACTCTGCCTCTGATGTTGTCATCTTTTAAAGCTTCACCAACATTCCGACCTCTGCCTCTAATGTTGTCATCTTTTAAAGCTTCACCAACATTCCGACCTCTGCGTCTGATGTTGTCATCTTTTAAAGCTTCACCAACATTCCGACCTCTTCCTCTGATGTTGTCATGTTTTAAAGCTTCACCAACATTCCGACCTCTGCCTCTGATGTTGTCATCTTTTAAAGCTTCACCAACATTCTGACCTCTGCCTCTAATGTTGTCATCTTTTAAAGCCACAGCAACATTACAACCTCTGATGTTCTCATCTTTTAAAGCTTCACCAACATTCTGACCTCTGCCTCTGATGTTGTCATCTTTTAAAGCTACAGCGACATTCCGACCTCTGATGTTGTCATCTTTTAAAGCTTCACCAACATTCCGACCTCTGCCTCTGATGTTGTCATCTTTTAAAGCTTCACCAACATTCCGACCTCTGCCTCTAATGTTGTCATCTTTTAAAGCTTCACCAACATTCCGACCTCTGCCTCTGATGTTGTCATCTTTTAAAGCTACACCAACATTTCGACCTCTGCCTCTGATGTTGTCATCTTTTAAAGCTTCACCAACATTCTGACCTCTGCCTTTGATGTTGTCATCTTTAAAACCTTCACCAACATTCCGGCCTCTGCCTCTGATGTTGTCATCCCTTAAAGCTTCACCAACATTCCGACCTCTGCCTCTGATGTTGTCATCTTTAAAGCTTCACCAACATTCCAGCCTCTGCCTCTGATGTTGTCATCTTTTAAAGCTTCACCAACATTCCAACCTCTGCCTCTGATGTTGTCATCTTTTAAAGCTTCACCAACATTCCGACCTCTTCCTCTGATGTTGTCATCTTTTAAAGCTTCACCAACATTCCGACTTCTTCCTCTGATGTTGTTATCTTTTAATGCTTCACCAACATTCCGACCTCTGCCTCTAATGTTGTCATCTTTTAAAGCTACAGCAACATTCCGACCTCTGCCTTTAATGTTGTCATCTTTAAAAGCTTCACCAACATTCCGGCCTCTGCCTCTGATGTTGTCATCTTTCAAAGCTTCACCAACATTCTGACCTCTGCCTTTGATGTTGTCATCTTTAAAAGCTTCACCAACATTCCAACCTCTGCCATTGATGTTGTCATCTTTTAAAGCTTCACCAACATTCCAACCTCTGCCTCTGATGTTGTCATGTTTAAAAGCTTCACCAACATTCCAACCTCTGCCTCTAATGTTATCATCTTTTAAAGCTACACCAACATTCCGACCTCTGCCTTTAATGTTGTCATCTTTAAAGCTTCACCAACATTCCGACCTCTGCCTCTTCTGTTGTCATCTTTTAAAGCTTCACCAACATTCCGACCTCTGCCTTTGATGTTGTCATCATTTAAAGCTTCACCAACATTCCAACCTCTGCTTCTGATGTTGTCATCTTTTAAAGCTTCACCAACATTCTGAACTCTGCCTCTGATGTTGTCATCTTTTAAAGCTTCACCAACATTCCGACCTCTGCCTCTAATGTTGTCATCTTTTAAAGCTTCACCAACATTCCGACCTCTGCGTCTGATGTTGTCATCTTTTAAAGCTTCACCAACATTCCGACCTCTTCCTCTGATGTTGTCATGTTTTAAAGCTTCACCAACATTCCGACCTCTGCCTCTGATGTTGTCATATTTTAAAGCTTCACCAACATTCTGACCTCTGCCTCTAATGTTGTCATCTTTTAAAGCTTCACAGCAACATTACAACCTCTGATGTTCTCATCTTTTAAAGCTTCACCAACATTCTGATCTCTGCCTCTGATGTTGTCATCTTTTAAAGCTACAGCGACATTCCGACCTCTGATGTTGTCATCTTTTAAAGCTTCACCAACATTCCGACCTCTGCCTCTGATGTTGTCATCTTTTAAAGCTTCACCAACATTCCGACCTCTGCCTCTAATGTTGTCATCTTTTAAAGCTTCACCAACATTCCGACCTCTGCCTCTGATGTTGTCATCTTTTAAAGCTACACCAACATTTCGACCTCTGCCTCTGATGTTGTCATCTTTTAAAGCTTCACCAACATTCCGACCTCTGCCTCTGATGTTGTCATCTTTTAAAGCTTCACCAACATTCCGACCTCTGCCTCTGATGTTGTCATCTTTTAAAGCTTCACCAACATTCTGACCTCTGCCTCTGATGTTGTCATCTTTTAAAGCTACACCAACATTCTGACCTCTGCCTCTAATGTTGTCATCTTTTAAAGCTTCACCAACATTCTGACCTCTGCCTCTGATGTTGTCATCTTTTAAAGCTTCACCAACATTCCGACCTCTGCCTCTGATGTTGTCATCTTTTAAAGCTTCACCAACATTCCGACCCCTGCCTCTGATGTTGTCATCTTTAAAAGCTTCACCAACATTCCGGCCTCTGCCTCTGATGTTGTCATCTTTTAAAGCTTCACCAACATTCCGACCTCTGCCTTTGATGTTGTCATCATTTAAAGCTTCACCAACATTCCAACCTCTGCTTCTGATGTTGTCATCTTTTAAAGCTTCACCAACATTCTGAACTCTGCCTCTGATGTTGTCATCTTTTAAAGCTTCACCAACATTCCGACCTCTGCCTCTAATGTTGTCATCTTTTAAAGCTTCACCAACATTCCGACCTCTGATGTTGTCATCTTTTAAAGCTTCACCAACATTCCGACCTCTTCCTCTGATGTTGTCATGTTTTAAAGCTTCACCAACATTCCGACCTCTGCCTCTGATGTTGTCATATTTTAAAGCTTCACCAACATTCTGACCTCTGCCTCTAATGTTGTCATCTTTTAAAGCCACAGCAACATTACAACCTCTGATGTTCTCATCTTTTAAAGCTTCACCAACATTCTGACCTCTGCCTCTGATGTTGTCATCTTTTAAAGCTACAGCGACATTCCGACCTCTGATGTTGTCATCTTTTAAAGCTTCACCAACATTCCGACCTCTGCCTCTGATGTTGTCATCTTTTAAAGCTTCACCAACATTCCGACCTCTGCCTCTAATGTTGTCATCTTTTAAAGCTTCACCAACATTCCGACCTCTGCCTCTGATGTTGTCATCTTTTAAAGCTACACCAACATTTCGACCTCTGCCTTTAATGTTGTCATGTTTTAAAGCTTCACCAACATTCCGACCTCTGCCTCTGATGTTGTCATCTTTTAAAGCTTCACCAACATTCCGACCTCTGCCTCTGATGTTGTCATCTTTTAAAGCTACAGCGACATTCCGACCTCTGATGTTCTCATCTTTTAAAGCTTCACCAACATTCTGACCTCTGCCTCTAATGTTGTCATCTTTTAAAGCTTCACCAACATTCTGACCTCTGCCTCTGATGTTGTCATCTTTTAAAGCTTCACCAACATTCCGACCTCTGCCTCTGATGTTGTCATCTTTTAAAGCTTCACCAACATTCCGACCTCTGCCTCTGATGTTGTCATCTTTTAAAGCTTCACCAACATTCCGACCCCTGCCTCTGATGTTGTCATCTTTTAAAGCTTCACCAACATTCCGACCTCTGCCTCTGATGTTGTCATCTTTTAAAGCTTCACCAACATTCCGACCTCTGCCTCCGATGTTGTCATCTTTTAAAGCTTCACCAACATTCCGACCTCTGCCTCTGATGTTGTCATCTTTTAAAGCTTCACCAACAATCCGACCTCTGCCTCCGATGTTGTCATCTTTTAAAGCTTCACCAACAATCCGACCTCTGCCTCTGATGTTGTCATCTTTTAAAGCTTCACCAACATTCCGACCTCTGCCTCTGATGTTGTCATCTTTTAAAGCTTCACCAACATTCCGACCTCTGCCTCTGATGTTGTCATCTTTTAAAGCTTCACCAACAATCCGACCTCTGCCTCTAATGTTGTCATCTTTTAAAGCTACAGCAACATTACAACCTCTGCCTCTGATGTTGTCATCTTTTAAAGCTACAGCGACATTCCGACCTCTGATGTTGTCATCTTTTAAAGCTACAGCAACATTCCGACCTCTGCCTCTGATGTTGTCATCTTTTAAAGCTTCACCAACATTCCGGCCTCTGCCTTTGATGTTGTCTTCTTGTAAAGCTTCACCAACATTCCAACCTCTGCCTCTAATGTTGTCATCTTTTAAAGCTACAGCAACATTACAACCTCTGATGTTCTCATCTTTTAAAGCTTCACCAACATTCCGACCTCTGCCTCTGATGTTGTCATCTTTTAAAACTTCACCAACATTACAACCTCTGCCTCTGATGTTGTCATCTTCTAAAGCTACAGCGACATTCCGACCTCTGATGTTGTCATCTTTTAAAGCTACAGCGACATTCCGACCTCTGATGTTCTCATCTTTTAAAGCTTCACCAACATTCCGACCTCTGCCTCTGATGTTGTCATCTTTTAAAGCTACACCAACATTTCGACCTCTGCCTTTAATGTTGTCATGTTTTAAAGCTTCACCAACATTCCGACCTCTGCCTCTGATGTTGTCATCTTTTAAAGCTTCACCAACATTCCATCCCTTGTCTTTGATATTGTCATCTTTTAAAGCTACAGCGACATTCCGACCTCTGATGTTGTCATCTTTTAAAGCTACAGCAACATTCCGACCTCTGATGTTGTCATCTTTTAAAGCTTCACCAACATTCCGACCTCTGCCTCTGATGTTGTCATCTTCTAAAGCTACAGCGACATTCCGACCTCTGATGTTGTCATCTTTTAACGCTACAGCGACATTCCGACCTCTGATGTTCTCATCTTTTAAAGCTTCACCAACATTCCGACCTCTGCCTCTAATGTTGTCATCTTTTAAAGCTTCACCAACATTCCGACCTCTGCCTCTAATGTTGTCATCTTTTAAAGCTTCACCAACATTCCGACCTCTGCCTCTGATGTTGTCATCTTTTAAAGCTTCACCAACATTCCGACCTCTGCCTCTAATGTTGTCATCTTTTAAAGCTTCACCAACATTCCGACCTCTGCCTCTGATGTTGTCATCTTTTAAAGCTTCACCAACATTCCATCCCTTGTCTTTGATATTGTCACCCTTTTAAGCTTCACCAACATTCCAACCTCTGCCTCTGATGTTGTCATCTTTTAAAGCTTCACCAACATTCCGTGGTCCCCCTTTGATTATGTGAGCTCTTAAAGAGGCCCAGTGAGCCTCTTTGCTTCGGCCAATTGTTCCCGTTCATTCTTACTAGCATGTAGTGATAGTCGCCATGGTCAGAGCCAAAGAGAGGATGAATTAGCTGTTGTTTGAATTTTAGTTTTTTACTTTATTTCATTTTATTTTATCATTTTATTTTTGTTAGAATCAGAGGAGACCAGAGCGTTTTTTGTTTTGTTTTGTTTTGTTTTGTTTTGTTTTGTTTTTTTGTTTTCATTTTATTTTCTTTTGTTTTATTTTATTTTTACTTTTGTTAGAATCAGAGGACCAGAGCTCTTTTATATCTAATTTTATTTTATTTTTTTAAATATATTTATTTATTTTTTGGTGGAACCAGAGGGGAGGAACAGAGCATTTTTATTTGATTTGATTTGATTTTTAATCATATATATATATATATATATATGTGTGTGTGTGTGTGTGTAAGATTTAGAGGAGAGACAGCATTTTTTAAATTTTTATTTTATTTATTTCTATTTAATTTATGGTGGAATCAGAGGAGGACCAGAGCATTTTTTTAAATTTAATTTGATTTATTTATTTTTCTTTTTTATTTCATATTTGTTAGATTTAGAGGAGGGACAGAGCATTTTTATTTGATTTAATTTGATTTGATTTATTCATCTTTTTTTTATTTCATATTTGTTAGATTTAGAGGAGGGACAGAGCATTTTTATTTGATTTGATTTGATTTATTTATTTATCTTTTTTTTATTTCATATTTGTTAGATTTAGAGGAGGGACAGAGCATTTTTATTTGATTTGATTTGATTTATTTATTTATCTTTTTTTTATTTCATATTTGTTAGATTTAGAGGAGGGACGGAGCATTTTTATTTGATTTGATTTGATTTATTTATTTATCTTTTTTTAATTTCATATTTGTTAGATTTAGAGGAGGGACAGAGCATTTTTATTTGATTTGATTTGATTTATTTATTTATCTTTTTTTTATTTCATATTTGTTAGATTTAGAGGAGGGACAGAGCGTTCTGATAGGTCGTTAGTGTTGAGTTTGGAGTCCTGAACTACAGTGGTCTCTGAATGACCAGTATGGATCATTAATGCAGGTTGTAAACAGGGCCTCAGACTTGGACTTTGACTTGGTGTCCATTTCTGCTCTGTTGGTTGTCTTTGCTATTTGCAGTGACTTTCCAGTAAGCTATCTGTGGTGGTAAATGGAAGCCAGTGGTCATGTGACTCCCAGCACTAACTGAAATTACCTCTGAGGACTGCACTGAGGGGGTGCTGTCTCTTATTTGTCTCATTCTGCTGGATAGAAACGATCATTTTTCATCACTAACAGGTTCCTTGGGTATCACATGTCTGCTGCTGGTTGAGTTCATTAGTTTTAATGAGTTTCTATCAGACCGTTAGATCTTCAGGAGCTTCCTCTGCTGCTTTATTGCATTTGTTCGACTGTTTTAATCTCAGCCGTAAACCTCAAGTGTGAGATGGAAACAGCAGAGGGGGGTGGGTCCTGGCGGTCGGTGCATTGCAGACCCAGGGGTTGGGTTTCTCTGCCGCAGGAGGCGGAGTTTGAGGGTACCGAAGGTCAGAGGGGAAGCCCAAAACAGGAAGGAATCCCCGCTCAGGGTCTCCCATCATGCCTCTGGAGATATTCTTGGTGGATTCGTCATGGTGTAACTGTGCTCCTGGGAAAACACTGACCTCTGATCTCCAGACTGCCGGTCTTATCCTGAACATCACTCTGACAGCGAGGCGTCATCAGACTCAGGCTGGGTTTATTCTAGAACGGTGGAACGGTTCAGAGGAACACCAGAGGAGCTGGTTCTACAAACATGGAGGACAGTCTGAACTGATTTAAACGAGAGGTTCCTCTGAACGTGCAGGATTGGTCCAGACGGAGAGACTACACAGCTGCTGTTAGTGGTTCCACAGACATGAGTCTCATCAAACAGCACCGTAGACCTGACCTATCTGACCAATCACCAGCTAGAGCAGGGCTTCTAGACCCCCCAAATAAAGGTACCAGAGACCGGGGACCCCGCTGTACCTGAAGGTGGCTGAACATGAACATTTTAGAACAGTCATGTGGAGACAAGGCCACCAACCAAACTGGGTCAGCAAAATCCTGGTCCATTGCAAAGTGAAGCTGTGGTATTTTATATTTAACCTGAATAATAACTACTCTGATCAGAGAAGCACATCTTTAATTCATTTGTGTAGGAGGAACCCCTTTTAAAGATGTAAAAAAAAAAAAAAAGGGGAAGAAGAAGCTAAAATGGGTTAATAATGGTAAAAAAAAATGGTGGGGAAATTGGTGAAATGCCAGAAATTCCATAAAAATGGCAAAAAAAAAAAAAACAAGAAATGGTAAAAATGGGTTCAAATGTCAGAAGTGGGCTTATTATGTGGTAAAAGGAGATTCAAAGAGGCTGACATGGCATTAAAACGGGAAAAAAAGAGGGAAATTTGGTGAAATGGATGAACATCGATATAAACTGGCTAAAAGGGTTAGCTGAGGCAGAAATAGTCAGAAACTGGCCAAAAACAGGCATATCAAATTGTGAAATGTGGCTTAAAAAGTGGTAAAATGGTTTAATAGTGGCGACAATGTGTCAACAGAGCCAACAAGAGTCAAAGAGTCGAGATTTGGTTTAGAAGTGGCAAAAACAGGCAGAGAAAGTGGGGGAAAGGGTTTAAAATGGACAAAAATGGGTTTGAAGTTGACAAAAAACTGGTAAAATTGGTAAAATTGTTGGGAAAAAGAGATAAAAATGGGTTGACATTAGGGAAAATGAGATTAAATCACAACACGACCTGCTGCAATTTTCAAATCACAGAAGGTACAATATTTATTTAACCTGAAATTTGTGTCAAAATACCAGTTTCAAACTTTTTTGCAGCAGAGATGATATACATTATATCTCATGCAATCATTCTAGTGGCATATTTTGAGAAAAGTGTATAAAGAAATCATATTTTCTTTATTTAGTATGTTTTTCTCATTAAATATTAGAATTATAATAAAACTACCATTACCTTTAATACGACGGTTCAAATCCAATATGCAAAATTAGTCAAAATCATCACAATCCCCCCAGTGTCTCCCGACCCCAAATGAGGTCCTGACCCCAACATTGAGAACCTCTGAGCTAGAGGTTATGTCAGTCTGGGAGGGTTAGCCCAGAGCTTCTGACTGCTATTTTTATCTTATTTTAGTCACTACAGATCTTTTAAACCTTTATAGTTGAGTCTTTAGATGAAATGGCTTTATTTTAGTCACTACAGATCTTTTAAACCTTTATAGTTTGAGTCTTTAGATGAAATGGCTTTATTTTAGTCACTACAGATCTTTTAAACCTTTATAGTTTGAGTCGACCTAAACTCAGGATCATTCCAGTCCAAACGTCGTCAGTAAAAAGTCCTTATATTGTTGTCTTTACTTTGAAGTTAACCCGGGTTAGCCTGGCTAAAAGCAGCCTAGTCCCTGAATAAAAGGATCATCATCATGTTAAAAAAGTTAAACCCAGAATCTTAAATCTGGATGGTTTTGTGTTTTTCTCCAGGTTCAGCTGAAGAGCGACGAGGCGAAGACGTACGCCATGAAGATCCTGAAGAAGCGTCACATCGTCGACACGAGACAGCAGGAACACATCCGCTCTGAGAAACACATCATGACCGAGGCGCACTCCGACTTCATCGTCAGGTCGGTCCACTGATGGTCCCCAACGCCATCAGCGCCGCCGTCATCAAGGAAGCATTCAGCACAGAAGAAAGACTTCCATTAATATCCCGACACATTCTTCCCTAAGGACAAAAATAAACACACACACCATTATCCAACATCAACAGCGACACACACTTATCATGTCAGCAGCAGACACCCTTACACAAAACAGTAAAAAGTGGGAAATTTGGCAGCATGCTGTAAATGAGAAAAAGTAGCGCCACCTGGTGGACAAATATAGAAATTACAAATCAAAAGCCAGTAGTTCAGAATGAAACCTAAATGTAAATGAATGCATGAGTTTAAGTAAAGATAAATGTGGGATCAAAAATGACATTTTCAATGGTTTTGAATGGGACATTTTTGGTCTTTAGCGTCAAATGTGTCGGTTTTTGTGAAGCATAGCCATTTAAGGCTAACATGACGAGACCAAAATTAAAAAAAAAATAATAAATGAATATCCTCCAGAAAATTTGAGCTTTATTCATTCAACACAGCCCAAATGGATTCAAAATAAAAAAAAAAATTTAATGTTAGAAAAAGTCCCTACAGGATCTCTTCACGGTTTAAAGCTCTGGTTCAGGACTGTTCACATCAGAAGAGCTGAGTTCAGTCAGGCTCTAGTTTCACTCTGTCTGGGCGGGCGGGCAGGCAGATGGATGGATGGATGGATGGATGGATGGATGGATGGATAGATGGATGGATGCATAGATGGATAGATGGATGGATGGATGGATGGATGGATGGATGGATAGATGGATAGATGATGGATGGATGGATAGATGATGGATGGATGGATGGATGGATGGATGGATGGATAGATGGATAGATGATGGATGGATGGATGGATGGATGGATGGATACATAGATGGATAGATGGATAGATGATGGATGGATGGATGGATGGATGGATAGATGGATGGATGGATGGATGGATGGATGGATGGATAGATGGATGGATGCATAGATGGATAGATGGATGGATGGATGGATGGATGGATACATAGATGGATAGATGGATAGATGATGGATGGATGGATAGATGATGGATGGATGGATGGATACATAGATGGATAGATGGATAGATGATGGATGGATGGATGGATGGATGGATGGATGGATGGATAGATGGATGGATACATAGATGGATAGATGGATAGATGGATGGATGGATAGATAAATGGATGGATGGATGGATGGATAGATGGATGGATGGATAAATGGATGGATGGATGGATACATAGATGGATGGATGGATAGATGATGGATGGATGGATGGAGGGATAGATGATAGATAGATAGATAGATAGATAGATAGATAGATAGATAGATAGATGAGCGAGCAGGGCGCTCTGTGCTCTCATTGGTTACTGACGTCACAGAACAAAAATCAGGTGTATCCTTGACTGTCTTTCAATCCATGGATCTACAGGATCAACGAGTCCAGAAAGTCTCTGGGTCCAGGATCAGGGTGCTTTTATGCCGTCTCTGCTCTGTTTTTATGAATGTGATATTAATGAGCCTCTCCTCTGTGTTCAGGCTGTACCGGACGTTTAAAGACAGTAAATATCTCTACATGTTGATGGAGGCGTGTCTGGGAGGAGAGCTGTGGACTATTCTGAGGGACAGGTACACAAGAATCCACCTTACTGCTACCATGATTCTCCTCTTATTGATCTAAACTCAGCCTTACGTTTGTAAGGCTGTTCATTAATGTCTGACTGTTCCCTGACTGTTCTCTGACTGTTCCCTGACTGTTCTCTGACTGTTCTCTGATTGTTCTCTGACTGTTCCCTGACTGTTCTCTGACTGTTCTCTGATTGTTCTCTGACTGGTCTCTGACTGTTCCCTGACTGTTCTCTGGCCGTTCTCTGATTGTTCCCTGACTGTTCTCTGACTGTTCTCTGACTGTTCCCTGACTGTTCTCTGACTGTTCCCTGACTGTTCTCTGACTGCTCTCTGACTGTTCCCTGACTGTTCTCTGACTGTTCCCTGACTGTTCTCTGACTGTTCCCTGACTGTTCCCTGACTGCTCTCTGACTGTTCTCTGACTGTTCTCTGACTGTTCCCTGACTGTTCTCTGACTGTTCCCTGACTGTTCTCTGACTGTTCCCTGACTGGTCTCTGATTGTTCCCTGACTGTTCTCTGATTGTTCTCTGACTGTTCCCTGACTGTTCTCTGACTGTTCTTTGACTGGTCTCTGATTGTTCCCTGACTGTTCCCTGACTGTTCTCTGACTGGTCTCTGATTGTTCCCTGACTGTTCCCTGACTGTTCTCTGACTGGTCTCTGATTGTTCTCTGACTGTTCCCTGACTGTTCTCTGACTGTTCTCTGACTGTTCTCTGATTGTTCTCTGATTGTTCCCTGACTGTTCTCTGACTGTTCTCTGATTGTTCTCTGACTGTTCTCTGACTGTTCCCTGACTGTTCTCTGACTGTTCTCTGACTGTTCCCTGACTGTTCTCTGACTGTTCCCTGACTGTTCCCTGACTGTTCTCTGACTGTTCTCTGACTGTTCCCTGACTGTTCTCTGACTGTTCCCTGACTGTTCTCTGACTGTTCTCTGACTGTTCTCTGACTGGTCTCTGATTGTTCCCTGACTGTTCTCTGATTGTTCTCTGACTGTTCCCTGACTGTTCTCTGACTGTTCTCTGACTGGTCCCTGATTGTTCCCTGACTGTTCCCTGACTGTTCTAAGACTGGTCTCTGATTGTTCTCTGACTGTTCCCTGACTGTTCTCTGACTGTTCTCTGACTGTTCTCTGATTGTTCTCTGACTGTTCCCTGACTGTTCTCTGACTGTTCTCTGATTGTTCTCTGACTGTTCCCTGACTGTTCTCTGACTGCTCTCTGACTGTTCCCTGACTGTTCTCTGACTGTTCCCTGACTGTTCCCTGACTGCTCTCTGACTGTTCTCTGACTGTTCTCTGACTGTTCCCTGACTGTTCTCTGACTGTTCCCTGACTGTTCTCTGACTGTTCCCTGACTGGTCTCTGATTGTTCCCTGACTGTTCTCTGATTGTTCTCTGACTGTTCCCTGACTGTTCTCTGACTGTTCTTTGACTGGTCTCTGATTGTTCCCTGACTGTTCCCTGACTGTTCTCTGACTGGTCTCTGATTGTTCCCTGACTGTTCCCTGACTGTTCTCTGACTGTTCTCTGATTGTTCTCTGACTGTTCCCTGACTGTTCTCTGACTGTTCTCTGACTGTTCTCTGATTGTTCTCTGATTGTTCCCTGACTGTTCTCTGACTGTTCTCTGATTGTTCTCTGACTGTTCTCTGACTGTTCCCTGACTGTTCTCTGACTGTTCTCTGACTGTTCCCTGACTGTTCTCTGACTGTTCCCTGACTGTTCTCTGACTGTTCCCTGACTGTTCCCTGACTGTTCTCTGACTGTTCTCTGACTGTTCCCTGACTGTTCTCTGACTGTTCCCTGACTGTTCTCTGACTGTTCTCTGACTGGTCTCTGATTGTTCCCTGACTGTTCTCTGATTGTTCTCTGACTGTTCCCTGACTGTTCTCTGACTGTTCTCTGACTGGTCCCTGATTGTTCCCTGACTGTTCCCTGACTGTTCTAAGACTGGTCTCTGATTGTTCTCTGACTGTTCCCTGACTGTTCTCTGACTGTTCTCTGACTGTTCTCTGACTGTTCTCTGATTGTTCTCTGACTGTTCCCTGACTGTTCTCTGACTGTTCTCTGATTGTTCTCTGACTGGTCTCTGACTGTTCCCTGACTGTTCTCTGACTGTTCTCTGACTGTTCTCTGACTGTTCCCTGACTGTTCTCTGACTGCTCTCTGACTGTTCCCTGACTGTTCTCTGACTGTTCTGTGACTGTTCCCTGACTGTTCTCTGACTGTTCCCTGACTGTTCTCTGACTGTTCCCTGACTGGTCTCTGATTGTTCCCTGACTGTTCTCTGATTGTTCTCTGACTGTTCCCTGACTGTTCTCTGACTGTTCTTTGACTGGTCTCTGATTGTTCCCTGACTGTTCCCTGACTGTTCTCTGACTGGTCTCTGATTGTTCCCTGACTGTTCCCTGACTGTTCTCTGACTGGTCTCTGATTGTTCTCTGACTGTTCCCTGACTGTTCTCTGACTGTTCTCTGACTGTTCTCTGATTGTTCTCTGACTGTTCCCTGACTGTTCTCTGACTGTTCTCTGATTGTTCTCTGACTGTTCCCTGACTGTTCTCTGATTGTTCTCTGACTGTTCCCTGACTGTTCTCTGACTGGTCTCTGATTGTTCTCTGACTGTTCCCTGACTGTTCTCTGACTGTTCTCTGACTGTTCTCTGATTGTTCCCTGACTGTTCCCTGACTGTTCTCTGACTGGTCTCTGATTGTTCTCTGACTGTTCCCTGACTGTTCCCTGACTGTTCTCTGACTGTTCTCTGATTGTTCTCTGACTGTTCCCTGACTGTTCTCTGACTGTTCTCTGATTGTTCCCTGACTGTTCCCTGACTGTTCTCTGACTGTTCTCTGATTGTTCTCTGACTGTTCTCTGACTGGTCTCTGATTGTTCCCTGACTGTTCTCTGACTGTTCTCTGACTGTTCCCTGACTGTTCTCTGACTGTTCTCTGACTGGTCTCTGATTGTTCCCTGACTGTTCTCTGACTGGTCTCTGATTGTTCCCTGACTGTTCTCTGATTGTTCCCTGACTGTTCTCTGACTGTTCTCTGATTGTTCCCTGACTGTTCTCTGATTGTTCCCTGACTGTTCCCTGACTGTTCTCTGACTGTTCTCTGATTGTTCCCTGACTGTTCTCTGACTGTTCTCTGACTGTTCCCTGACTGTTCTCTGACTGTTCTCTGACTGTTCTCTGACTGGTCTCTGATTGTTCCCTGACTGTTCTCTGATTGTTCCCTCACTGTTCTCTGACTGTTCTCTGACTGGTCTCTGATTGTTCCCTGACTGTTCTCTGACTGTTCTCTGACTGTTCTCTGACTGGTCTCTGATTGTTCCCTGACTGTTCTCTGATTGTTCCCTGACTGTTCTCTGACTGTTCTCTGACTGGTCTCTGATTGTTCCCTGACTGTTCTCTGATTGTTCCCTGACTGTTCTCTGACTGTTCTCTGACTGTTCTCTGATTGTTCCCTGACTGTTCCCTGACTGTTCCCTGACTGTTCTCTGACTGTTCTCTGATTGTTCTCTGATTGTTCTCTGACTGTTCTCTGATTGTTCTCTGACTGTTCTCTGACTGTTCTCTGATTGTTCTCTGATTGTTCTCTGATTGTTCCCTGACTGTTCTCTGATTGTTCCCTGACTGTTCTCTGACTGTTCTCTGACTGTTCTCTGATTGTTCTCTGATTGTTCTCTGACTGTTCTCTGATTGTTCTCTGACTGTTCTCTGACTGTTCCCTGACTGTTCTCTGACTGTTCCCTGACTGTTCTCTGACTGTTCTCTGATTGTTCCCTGACTGTTCTCTGACTGTTCTCTGACTGTTCCCTGACTGTTCTCTGACTGTTCTCTGACTGTTCTCTGACTGGTCTCTGATTGTTCCCTGACTGTTCTCTGATTGTTCCCTCACTGTTCTCTGACTGTTCTCTGACTGGTCTCTGATTGTTCCCTGACTGTTCTCTGACTGTTCTCTGACTGTTCTCTGACTGGTCTCTGATTGTTCCCTGACTGTTCTCTGATTGTTCCCTGACTGTTCTCTGACTGTTCTCTGACTGGTCTCTGATTGTTCCCTGACTGTTCTCTGATTGTTCCCTGACTGTTCTCTGACTGTTCTCTGACTGTTCTCTGATTGTTCCCTGACTGTTCCCTGACTGTTCCCTGACTGTTCTCTGACTGTTCTCTGATTGTTCTCTGATTGTTCTCTGACTGTTCTCTGATTGTTCTCTGACTGTTCTCTGATTGTTCTCTGATTGTTCTCTGATTGTTCCCTGACTGTTCTCTGATTGTTCCCTGACTGTTCTCTGACTGTTCTCTGACTGTTCTCTGATTGTTCTCTGATTGTTCTCTGACTGTTCTCTGATTGTTCTCTGACTGTTCTCTGACTGTTCCCTGACTGTTCTCTGACTGTTCCCTGACTGTTCTCTGACTGTTCTCTGATTGTTCTCTGACTGTTCTCTGACTGTTCCCTGACTGTTCCCTGACTGTTCTCTGACTGTTCTCTGATTGTTCTCTGACTGTTCTCTGATTGTTCTCTGACTGTTCCCTGATTGTTCTCTGACTGTTCTCTGACTGTTACAGGGGTTCGTTTGAAGATTCAACCACCAGGTTTTATACGGCCTGCGTGGTCGAGGCCTTCGCCTACCTGCACACCAAAGGCATCATTTACAGAGACCTGAAACCTGAAAACCTCATCCTGGACAGCCGAGGATACGCCAAACTGGTACCTTGATATTATAACCATGTTCAGAGAGTTAGAGCTGCTGGGGTCACTGACATGCATGTCAGAGAAGGACTGGACCAATGAGATGTAGTGAGGGGCGTGGTTTAGTTAAAGTGTCTGTAAACAATGGTGACCTGGAAGAGGTTAGCATGGAGGCAGTCATGGCAGCAGTCTGATAAGAGCTTATCAACATTTCTTTATTTATAGAATCACAATCAGAATTTTTGGTCATTTTGACTTCAGTTAGCTTTGGTCTCAGTGGACTGATTAAAAAATAAATATAAAAGTTTAATAAAGCTGGAAACATGTATAAATGATTTATGTTACAGTTAAAATGTTAATTAGTGCAAAGATGCCTATGAGGAGAGGCATTTTACCACAGTGAATTAAGTCACAGTAAATAGGTTAATTAGAGCAAATGTGCCTATGAGATGAGGTATTTTACTACAGTGAAATAAGTCACAGTTAATAGATTAATTAGAGTTAATGTGCCTGTGTGATGAGGCATTTTACCACAGTGAATTAAGTCACAGTTAATAGATTAATTAGAGTTAATGTGCCTTTGTGATGAGGCATTTTACCACAGTGAAATAAGTCACAGTTAATAGATTAAATAGAGTTAATGTGCCTATGTGATGAGGCATTTTACCACAGTGAATTAAGTCCCAGTGAATAGATTAATTAGAGTTAATGTGCCTATGTGATGAGGCATTTTACTACAATGAAATAGGTCACAGTTAATAGATTAATTAGAGCAAATGTGCCTATGAGATGAGGCATTTTACCACAGTGAAATAAGTCAGAGTTAATAGATTAATTAGAGTTCATGTGCCTATGTGATGAGGTATTTTACCACAGCGAATTAAGTCACAGTTAATAGATTTATAAGAGTTAATGTGCCTGTGTGATGAGGCATTTTACCACAGTGAATTAAATCACAGTTCATAGATTAATTAGAGTTAATCTGCCTGTGTGATGAGGCATTTTACCACAGTGAAATAAGTCACAGTTAATAGATTAAATAGAGTTCATGTGCCTATGTGATGAGGCATTTTACCACAGTGAATTAAGTCCCAGTGAATAGATTAATTAGAGTTAATGTGCCTATGTGATGAGGTATCTTACCACAGTAAATTAAGTCACAGTTAATAGATTAATTAGAGTTAATGTGCCTATGTGATGAGGCATTTTACTACAGTGAAATAGGTCACAGTTAATAGATTAATTAGAGCTAATGTGCCTATGTGATGAGGCATTTTACCACAGTGAAATAAGTCACAGATAATAGATTAAGTAGAGTTCATGTGCCTATGTGATGAGGTATTTTACCACAGTGAATTAAGTCACAGTTAATAGATTAATTAGAGCTAATGTGCCTATGTGATGAGGTATTTTACCACAGTGAGTTAAGTCACAGTTAATAGGTTAATTAGGGTTCATGTGCCTATGTGATGAGGCATTTGACAACAGTGAATTAAGTCACAGTTAATAGATTAATTAGAGTTAATGTGCCTATGTGATGAGGCATTTTACTACAGTGAAATAGGTCACAGTTAATAGATTAATTAGAGCTAATGTGCCTATGAGATGAGGCATTTTACCACAGTGAAATAAGTCACAGTTAATAGATTAATTAGAGCAAATGTGCCTATGTGATGAGGTATTTTACTACAGTGAAACAGGTCACAGTTAATAGATTAATTAGAGTTCATGTGCCTATGTGATGAGGTATTTTACCACAGTGAAATAAGTCACAGTTAATAGATTTATTAGAGTTAATGTGCCTGTGTGATGAGGCATTTTACCACAGTGAAATAAGTCACAGTTAATAGATTAATTAGAGTTAATATGCCTATGTGTTGAGGCATTTTACCACAGTGAATTAAGTCACAGTTAAAAGATTAATTAGAGTTAATGTGCCTTTGTGATGAGGTATTTTACTACAGTGAAACAGGTCACAGTTAATAGATTAATTAGAGTTCATGTGCCTATGTGATGAGGCATTTTACCACAGTGAATTAAGTCACAGTTAATAGATTAATTAGAGTTAATGTGCCTTTGTGATGAGGCATTTTACCACAGTGAAGTAAGTCACAGTTAATAGATTAAATAGAGTTAATGTGCCTATGTGATGAGGCATTTTACCACAGTGAATTAAGTCCCAGTGAATAGATTAATTAGAGTTCATGTACCTATGTGATGAGGTATCTTACCACAGTAAATTAAGTCACAGTTAATAGATTAATGAGAGTTAATGTGCCTATGTGATGAGGCATTTTACTACAGTGAAATAGGTCACAGTTAATAGATTAATTAGAGTTCATGTGCCTATGTGATGAGGTATTTTACCACAGTGAATTAAGTCACAGTTAATAGATTAATTAGAGCTAATGTGCCTATGTGATGAGGTATTTTACCACAGTGAGTTAAGTCACAGTTAATAGGTTAATTAGGGTTCATGTGCCTATGTGATGAGGCATTTGACAACAGTGAATTAAGTCACAGTTAATAGATTAATTAGAGTTAATGTGCCTATGTGATGAGGCATTTTACTACAGTGAAATAGGTCACAGTTAATAGATTAATTAGAGCAAATGTGCCTATGTGATGAGGTATTTTACTACAGTGAAACAGGTCACAGTTAATAGATTAATTAGAGTTCATGTGCCTATGTGATGAGGTATTTTACCACAGTGAAATAAGTCACAGTTAATAGATTTATTAGAGTTAATGTGCCTGTGTGATGAGGCATTTTACCACAGTGAAATAAGTCACAGTTAATAGATTAATTAGAGTTAATATGCCTATGTGTTGAGGCATTTTACCACAGTGAATTAAGTCACAGTTAAAAGATTAATTAGAGTTAATGTGCCTTTGTGATGAGGCATTTTACTACAGTGAAATAGGTCACAGTTAATAGATTAATTAGAGCTAATGTGCCTATGAGATGAGGCATTTTACCACAGTGAAATAAGTCACAGTTAATAGATTAATTAGAGTTCATGTGCCTATGTGATGAGGTATTTTACCACAGTAAATTAAGTCACAGTTAATAGATTAATTAGAGTTAATGTGCCTATGTGATGAGGCATTTTACTACAGTGAAATAGGTCACAGTTAATAGATTAATTAGAGCTAATGTGCCTATGAGATGAGGCATTTTACCACAGTGAAATAAGTCACAGTTAATAGATTAATTAGAGCAAATGTGCCTATGTGATGAGGTATTTTACTACAGTGAAACAGGTCACAGTTAATAGATTAATTAGAGTTCATGTGCCTATGTGATGAGGTATTTTACCACAGTGAAATAAGTCACAGTTAATAGATTAAATAGAGTTAATGTGCCTATGTGATGAGGCATTTTACCACAGTGAATTAAGTCCCAGTGAATAGATTAATTAGAGTTCATGTACCTATGTGATGAGGTATCTTACCACAGTAAATTAAGTCACAGTTAATAGATTAATGAGAGTTAATGTGCCTATGTGATGAGGCATTTTACTACAGTGAAATAGGTCACAGTTAATAGATTAATTAGAGCTAATGTGCCTATGAGATGAGGCATTTTACCACAGTGAAATAAGTCACAGTTAATAGATTAATTAGAGTTCATGTGCCTATGTGATGAGGTATTTTACCACAGTGAATTAAGTCACAGTTAATAGATTAATTAGAGCTAATGTGCCTATGTGATGAGGTATTTTACCACAGTGAGTTAAGTCACAGTTAATAGGTTAATTAGGGTTCATGTGCCTATGTGATGAGGCATTTGACAACAGTGAATTAAGTCACAGTTAATAGATTAATTAGAGTTAATGTGCCTATGTGATGAGGCATTTTACTACAGTGAAATAGGTCACAGTTAATAGATTAATTAGAGCTAATGTGCCTATTAGATGAGGCATTTTACCACAGTGAAATAAGTCACAGTTAATAGATTAATTAGAGCAAATGTGCCTATGTGATGAGGTATTTTACTACAGTGAAACAGGTCACAGTTAATAGATTAATTAGAGTTCATGTGCCTATGTGATGAGGTATTTTACCACAGTGAAATAAGTCACAGTTAATAGATTTATTAGAGTTAATGTGCCTGTGTGATGAGGCATTTTACCACAGTGAAATAAGTCACAGTTAATAGATTAATTAGAGTTAATATGCCTATGTGTTGAGGCATTTTACCACAGTGAATTAAGTCACAGTTAAAAGATTAATTAGAGTTAATGTGCCTTTGTGATGAGGCATTTTACTACAGTGAAATAGGTCACAGTTAATAGATTAATTAGAGCTAATGTGCCTATGAGATGAGGCATTTTACCAGAGTGAAATAAGTCACAGTTAATAGATTAATTAGAGTTCATGTGCCTATGTGATGAGGTATTTTACCACAGTAAATTAAGTCACAGTTAATAGATTAATTAGAGTTAATGTGCCTATGTGATGAGGCATTTTACTACAGTGAAATAGGTCACAGTTAATAGATTAATTAGAGCTAATGTGCCTATGAGATGAGGCATTTTACCACAGTGAAATAAGTCACAGTTAATAGATTAATTAGAGCAAATGTGCCTATGTGATGAGGTATTTTACTACAGTGAAACAGGTCACAGTTAATAGATTAATTAGAGTTCATGTGCCTATGTGATGAGGTATTTTACCACAGTGAAATAAGTCACAGTTAATAGATTTATTAGAGTTAATGTGCCTGTGTGATGAGGCATTTTACCACAGTGAAATAAGTCACAGTTAATAGATTAATTAGAGATAATATGCCTATGTGTTGAGGCATTTTACCACAGTGAATTAAGTCACAGTTAAAAGATTAATTAGAGTTAATGTGCCTTTGTGATGAGGCATTTTACTACAGTGAAATAGGTCACAGTTAATAGATTAATTAGAGCTAATGTGCCTATGAGATGAGGCATTTTACCACAGTGAAATAAGTCACAGTTAATAGATTAATTAGAGTTCATGTGCCTATGTGATGAGGCATTTTACTACAGTGAAACAGGTCACAGTTAATAGATTAATTAGAGTTCATGTGCCTATGTGATGAGGTATTTTACCACAGTGAAATAAGTCACAGTTAATAGATTAATTAGAGCTAATGTGCCTATGAGATGAGGCATTTTACCACAGTGAAATAGGTCACAGTTAATAGATTAATTAGAGTTCATGTGCCTATGTGATGAGGTATTTTACCACAGTGAAATAAGTCACAGTTAATAGATTTATTAGAGTTAATGTGCCTGTGTGATGAGGCATTTTACCACAGTGAAATAAGTCACAGTTAATAGATTAAATAGAGATAATGTGCCTATGTGTTGAGGCATTTTACCACAGTGAATTAAGTCACAGTTAATAGATTAATTAGAGTTAATGTGCCTATGTGATGAGGCATTTTACTACAGTGAAATAGGTCACAGTTAATAGATTAATTAGAGCTAATGTGCCTATGAGATGAGGCATTTTACTACAGTGAAATAAGTCACAGTTAATAGATTAATTAGAGCTAATGTGCCTATGAGATGAGGCATTTTACCACAGTGAAATAGGTCACAGTTAATAGATTAATTAGAGTTCATGTGCCTATGTGATGAGGTATTTTACCACAGTAAATTAAGTCACAGTTAATAGATTAATTAGAGTTAATGTGCCTATGTGATGAGGCATTTTACTACAGTGAAATAGGTCACAGTTAATAGATTAATAAGAGCTAATGTGCCTATGAGATGAGGCATTTTACCACAGTGAAATAAGTCACAGTTAATAGATTAATTAGAGTTCATGTGCCTATGTGATGAGGTATTTTACCACAGTGAATTAAGTCACAGTTAATAGATTAATTAGAGCTAATGTGCCTATGTGATGAGGTATTTTACCACAGTGAGTTAAGTCACAGTTAATAGGTTAATTAGGGTTCATGTGCCTATGTGATGAGGCATTTGACAACAGTGAATTAAGTCACAGTTAAAAGATTAATTAGAGTTAATTTGCTATGTGATGAGGCATTTTACTACAGTGAAATAGGTCACAGTTAATAGATTAATTAGAGCTAATGTGCCTATGAGATGAGGCATTTTACCACAGTGAAATAAGTCACAGTTAATAGATTAATTAGAGTTCATGTGCCTATGTGATGAGGTATTTTACCACAGTGAATTAAGTCACAGTTAATAGATTAATTAGAGCTAATGTGCCTATGTGATGAGGCATTTTACCACAGTGAATTAAGTCACAGTTAATAGATTAATTAGAGCTAATGTGCCTATGTGATGAGGCATTTTACCACAGTGAATTAAGTCACAGTTAATAGATTAATTAGAGTTCATGTGCCTATGTGATGAGGTATCTTACCACAGTGAATTAAGTCACAGTTAATAGATTAATTTGAGCTTATGTGCCTATGTGATGAGGCATTTTACCACAGTGAATTAAGTCACAATTAATAGATTAATTAGAGATCATGTGCCTATGTGATGAGGTATTTTACCACAGTGAAATAAGTCACAGTTAATAGATTTATTAGAGTTAATGTGCCTGTGTGATGAGGCATTTTACAACAGTGAAATAAGTCACAGTTAATAGATTAAATAGAGCTAATGTGCCTGTGTGATGAGGCATTTTACCACAGTGAATTAAGTCACAGTTAATAGATTAATTAGAGCTAATGTGCCTATGTGATGAGGTATTTTACCACAGTGAGTTAAGTCACAGTTAATAGATTGATTAGAGCTAATGTGCCTATGAGATGAGGCATTTTACCACAGTGAAATAAGTCACAATTAATAGATTAATTAGAGATCATGTGCCTATGTGATGAGGTATTTTACAGCAGTGAATTAAGTCCCAGTGAATAGATTAATTAGAGTTCATGTGCCTATGTGATGAGGTATCTTAACACAGTAAATTAAGTCACAGTTAATAGATTAATTAGAGCTAAAGTGCCTTTGTGATGAGGTATTTTACCACAGTGAATTAAGTCACAGTTAATAGATTAATTAGAGCTAATGTGCCTATGTGATGAGGTATTTTACCACAGTGAGTTAAGTCACAGTTAATAGATTGATTAGAGCTAATGTGCCTATGAGATGAGGCATTTTACCACAGTGAAATAAGTCACAATTAATAGATTAATTAGAGATCATGTGCCTATGTGATGAGGTATTTTACAGCAGTGAATTAAGTCCCAGTGAATAGATTAATTAGAGTTCATGTGCCTATGTGATGAGGTATCTTACCACAGTGAATTAAGTCACAGTTAATAGATTAATTAGAGCTAATGTGCCTATGTGATGAGGTATTTTACTACAGTGAGCTTTCTTGCTCGTATTTGCGCTACAGTAAAATTAGAGACAGTGATGATAGTGTTTTTTCAGGGCTAAGATTCTTGTTAAATGAAAGTTCTAAGAAGAAAAGCACAGCACGTGTTTGAGGGGGCGGGATCACTGGACAGGTGCAGTTTGGTGTTCCTGGTATCTGAGCATGCAGACTAAAGTCAGAGTCTTTTGGTCCTTGGTCCTCCTGGTCTTACTGTGCTCTTGTAAGACCTGTCCACTGACTGCTGGCCAGACGGGCCACCTGCACAGGTTCACTACAGCGTTTGTGTTGTCCTGTGATCGGCCTGTTATGGAAGAGAAAATATTATGCAGACATATCAGCATCAGCATCCATGGAGTCTTGTCCTTGAGTGAATTTCAGTCTGTTTTCTCTTCTCCAGGTGGATTTTGGTTTTGCCAAGAAGATCGGTGTCTGTAAGAAGACGTGGACGTTCTGTGGCACGCCGGAGTACGTCGCTCCAGAGATTATTCTGAACAAGGGTCACGACGTCTCTGCAGATTATTGGTCCCTGGGTATCCTCATGTATGAGCTGCTAACAGGAAGGTGAGGACACCAAAGAAGGAAGGACGTAGATCTCAGTAGAGTCAAGCCTCCATTGAGCATAACAGTGTCTCGGTTTCTCTCCAGTCCTCCGTTTTCAGGTCCAGATCCGATGAAAACGTACAACATCATCCTGAGAGGCATCGACATGATCGAGTTCCCCAAGAAGATCACCAAGAACGCTGCTAACCTCATCAAGAAGCTCTGCAGGTAGAGGGCGCTGTGTTCCTCAGCAGAAAATGCCATTTTCAGCTGTCTTGAACGAATCCTTACCATTTTACTGTTGGTGTTAACAGAGACAATCCTTCAGAGAGACTGGGAAACCTGAAAAACGGAGTCAAAGACATCCAGAAGCACAAGTGAGTACCACACTGTGACCCTAACCCTAACCCTGGTGCTTCCTGATTCCTTTTTTCTGCATATTTGTCAGAATTAAATGTTTCAGACCATCAAACTAATTTTAATATTGGACAGAATAACCAGAGTAAACACAGAAGTCTGTTTTTAAATGATCATTTCTGTTATTAAGGGATCTGGCCCTGTGTGAAAAAGTCACACCCCCCTTCTTAAATCATGGATAACTATGTCACATGCTACAAAGACATTTCTGAGGCTTTGGGGCTCCAGCCAACCTCACTGAGAGCCATTACCCACAAATGGGGAAAACTGAACAGTGGTGAACCTTCCCTACCAACATGACTCCAAGAGAACATGGACGACTCACCCAGGAGGTCCCAGAAGAACCCAGAACCACATCTACAGACCTGCAGACCAAGGCAAGGATAAGGTCAGAGTTCATGACTCAACCATCAGAAAGACACTGGGCATCAATGGCATCATGGGAGAGTTCCAAGGCCAAAACCACTGCTGACCAAAAAAGAGCATAAAGGCTCGTCTCACATTTTCCAAGAAATGATCCCCAAGACTTCTGGGAAATATTCCATGGACTGACCAGACAGAAGTAGAACTTTCTGGAAGGTTTGAGTCCCGTTACATCAGGTGTAAAATTACACAGCATTTAATAAAAAGAACATCATGCCAACTGTTACGTTTCCCCCCCAAGAAAACATAAGTTTTATAAGAAAGGTCGCTAATGGGGAAACTAACAAAAACTGCATGAACAAAACAAAATGGGTCTTGGGTTTCGAAAAGGTGGCAGGGGATTATTGCTCCTCACTGCCACCCACTAAGTCTATCAAAATGATAGAAGAACTAAAAATTTGACCCAAAATAAGGATAGGTGGGAGTCATTTTCCATTAAGGAGTACGTGAAATAAAATATTTTTGATTTTCCCCCTCACACACAAACCAAAAGCCCTGAAACAAAATAATCTCTTTTTCCTTAAACTCAAACACAAATAGAGAGAGCCAACTGATGGTGTTGACCCTCACACACTCAAAACCCAACCCAAACTGAGCAGCAGCCTGCTCCCTATGTGGCCTCCCAGCCCTGCTGATTACCAACAGCTCTCAGCTGGGAGCAGACACCTCAGGTGCACCAAGTTTGCCTAAACGAGCAGGGGGAATAGTCACTGGGTTTTTGTGGGGAAAAAAATCTAGTTTCTTAAAAATCTAAGAATTCATAACACCAACAGTCAGACATGGTGGTGTCAGTGTGATGGTCTGGACCAGGACCTGGACCACTTGCTGTGACTGATGGAACCATGAATTCTGCTGTCTACCAGAAAATCCTGAAGGCCAACGTCCGGTCATCAGTTTGTGCCCTCAAGCTCAAGCGCTCTTGGGTTATGGACCAGGACAATGACCCGAAATACTCCAGCAAGTCCACCTCTGAATGGATCAAGAAAAACTAGATTAAGGTTCTGGAGTGGCCCAGTCATGGTCCGGACTTCAATCTAACTGAGATGCTGTGGTGTGGCCTTAAACGGCAGTTCATGCTGGAAAACCCTCCAATATGGCTGAGTTAAAGAAATTCTGTGAAGAAGAGTGGGACAACATTCCTCCACAGCGATGAGAAAGACTCATCAGCAGTTATCACAAACGCTTGATTTCAGTTATTGCTGCCAAGGATGGAACAACCAGTTAGTAGGTTCAGGGGGAGACTACTGTTTCACACAGAGAGGTTCCGATTTTTTCCCCCTTAAAAAATTAAATAATCTTTCAAACACGCCATTTTCCATTTACTTGGGTTGTCTTCGTGAAATATAAAAATTGGTTTGATGATCTGAAACATTTAAATGTGATAAATCAGCAGAAAAAACTCAGGAATCAGAAAGGGGGCTAATACTTTTTCACACCTCCGTATCTCTGCTTCTCTGTTCAGGTGGTTCGAAGGTTTTAACTGGGAGGGTCTAAGGAAAGGAACTATGACTCCGCCCATCACACCTGATGTGAGTAAAGCCAAAGTCAGTAGAGGAAAGTGAACTGATGGTTCAGGTCTCTGTGGCACAGCCAAGGCATGGATTCAGCAGAATAAATCAGGACTGTGGCTTTGGAGGTGTCTGACTTCATTCTGTTCTCTCAGGTTTCCTCACCCACGGACACGAGCAACTTTGACAATTTCCCTGAAGACACAGACGAGCCGCCGCCAGATGACAACTCTGGGTGGGATTACGACTTCTAGTCCGGCTCACAGCTCCGTGGGGTTAAAGTGGAGAGCAACAATGGCTCACCTGATAAAACCAGGACGGACTTGAAGGGCCCGTGTTGTTTTTAAGCATGCCAGACCTTGGACGAATCAAACTCTGGACCCCGTTGTGTCCTAAAGAGTAAGGGATGAACAGAAAAGGTCTAGTGGCCTGATTATCAAACTGGTCTCACCTTTGGCTGCCAGATCATCTGAGAACCTGGAGAAGACCTGTGTCCTAGACCGGGTCTGCTTGTCTACAATTCTGTCTGAGCAGTAAATGAGTCCTGGGGAGAAGCATGCAGGGGTACAAGTAAGTGTTTGACTTCAGTGACCTGGGAAAGTCACTCTACCCACTCCAGGTTCCAGACTCCCACCAGAACTCAGTCCAAAGCTGCTGATTGAGTCCTTTTACTCAGAAGATCGTCAATTCCCCGCTAGGCTGCAGCAGAAGCGCGGGTATCCTCACCCGTCTGCAGTCGTTCAGGCACTACAGTCCTTGTTCTAGCTCCTGTACACTTCTGCTGGTGATGACATCTGAAGACAGGATGCTTGGATCCATCAACAGGCAGGAGCTGCTGAGCCTCTCAGAAGCTGCACCTCCACCAAAAGTTTCCAAGATTTGTTGTCCCAGGACGACTTTTCAAGAGACTACAGCACTAAAGTCTGTATCCAAAAGGTCTAACAGCTAGTTTACCTTTACATGTTCACAGATAGCCAATCAGAAGTCCATCCACTCCTGTTCATTATTACTTCAGCCGTATCCAACAGAGCTGCAGAACTCCTCATCCAGAATGTGCCTCGAGAATTAAACTTCCACCAATTTTAGCGAAACCATACAGTGCACTAGCTTCATCAGGATGCTAACTAGCTAACAGGCTAACTTTTTCAGTTGCAGATGTTGGTTGTCAAATGAGCTTGTTTGATATTTAAGAAACCTGCTCCTTTGCTTTATACACAGTCAGATCATCCTGACAGTTTGGCATGTTTTTATAAATTTAAGTGAAAGGTAGGAGGCGTTGTAGTAAACCACAGAAGCGGCAGATTTTAACGTAATCATCACCTTTGAAACTTGCCACTACGGTAATTGCAGTTGCCTACTGCACACCTGATATCTACAAGAGTACCTTGATGCAGACAAGATGGCCGACATACATCCAATCCATACCGGAAGTCTCAACCGGAAGTCCGTAGGTCTAAGGTCAGGCTTAGGCATTAAAACCCGCGTGGTTGGGTTCAGGGTAAGGCAGTGGGGAAGGGGATAGATTTGAGATCCAGCACCAAGGGTTAGGCTTAGGCGCGATAAAGACTGACAACAATGGCTCTACCAGTGTTTAAGACTCTGAAAAACTACTTCCTGTTTCATGGCAAACAAAAACTCCCCATGACTATGTTATTTGATGCGACTTGAACTTAAGATGGCCAGAACCCATTGGCAGGCATCAACACCGACTACAACTGCCATTTTTCATCTTCATATTACATTTCTGTTCACCATGAAACAGGAAGTAGAAAAGGTGAAACTAACAATAACCACATGTATTTTTTATATGACCACATTAGTTCAGTTCTGACAGACCAGAATTTCATCTACTAGATTAGGAAGCTGGGATTAAGTTTGTGGGATTAATGCATTGAAGGCTGCAGATTTATGACATTTGTGTTTTTTTCACGTTACTACGATGGCAGGTGCTACACATCTTAGCTTAACACATGTTAGCTCACACTGGGTGCTGGAATGCTGGCATTATTTGGCCGTTCATTAAATAGTTCACAAACAGGCAGGCCAACATTTTCATCCGTTTGTTACCATGCAGTGTTTTTGTCCTGATGATTCTCTAAATGCAAATTCTAACCTGCTAGTTGGTCTAAAACAAACTCAGGTCATTTCTATTCATCCATAAAGACCTGTAGGAGACACTAGGAGGCATCAGTCGCACATCTGCAGATCTACACTATCCAGTCACACAGAGTGAATCGAAACACTGATATGAGGGAAAGTCTTCTAAATGCTGCAAGTACAGGACCCGTGTTTAGTCCTGCAATCCAGCTCACAAAGTGGCAGTACTTCCTGAGTGTTCTTAGACTTGAGGGATCTTCAGGGGGTCTTTGAGAACCCAACGTTATTTAGACCCCACTGTGGACGCCTAATGAGAGTTTCCCTTTAACCTGGGAGAGAGTTCTGGCAGTGGAAAGGCCATGACAGGGCTTCCCTTCAAAGAGACGAGGCTGATTTACAGGGCAAGAAGAGTCGAGTGAGACCCAGACCTTCATTTTTCTCATTGCTTCTCTGCTAGCTTGGTGCACACTCTTCAGCAAAAAGGTTTTGATGGAGTGGACAAACAGCAACCGGGGCTGGGTGTTGGACACCCAGAGGGTCTAGAACGGATCTGCCCCATGTGGCCTACCAGAGACTTTGCAGCCACGTTGTTCTGCAGATGATGATACCCTCTGTTCAAGTGTCCTTGATCCCTGATTCTTGATGCTTGTGCCCTTAGAGGGACTTTTTCACAGCCACTGCCCGTCCTGTGAACCTGCTGTTTGTGGTGAACAGACTCCAGACGGTCTAGAAGGTCTTTGGAGCTGCGTCCACATTTAAAACCTGCATTCGGCTCTTCAACCGAGGGCTAAAGGATGAATCCTGGTCTAAGTAGCAAACTATCTCCACCGACCTGGGAAGAAGAAGTCAACGTATGGATGGACAGAAAACCTGGAAGTCACCGTGATGCCTTCGCCTCTCGACTCACTGGTTCCTAGGACTGAAGGACACAAAGGTTTGGTCTGTAGCATCTGTAGTCCTCGTCCTGAACAACGAGCAGACTTTTAACTTTCTCACTTTCCTTTTGCTGGGACTCTTTGATGGCAGCGTGACAGAAATATTTTGTACATATTTGCGAGCCTTCCTACATGAACACACTCCACTTACACAGACACACGCGCAGCTTTGTCACATTTATTCATGCTGGTGTTTTTTCCCTGATCTGTCAACACTTAGAGTTAGTGGGGCTGTTTCTGTGTGGATCTGAGGCTGATAACAGGGTTAGCTGCTTTAAACCTGCTTCTCCTCTCTGCTGGAGCTCTCTGGAGACTTAGACCAACATGGAGTAGCTGTGGGAGGGGCTTTTCTTTGATTTTACCTTTTTTAATTTTTTTAAAGATTTGTTTTTTGCCTTTACTCGATAGGACAGAGGATAGAGTTGGAAACAGGGAAGAGAGCGGGGAGAGACATGCAGGAAATAACGCTCAAACCCGGGTCGCCTGCGTATATGGCACGCGCCTTAACCACTCGACCACCAGTGCGCCTCTTATTTAACCTGGTAAAGAAACATTGAGATCTCAACCAGCTCTCCTAGGGCAGGGGTGTCAAACTCAAGGCCCAGGGGCCAAATCCGGCCTGTTATACCCGTATCAGATCATACTTTTATTCTAACTGGTCCACCAGTATGAGGTCTGCAGATCTCCTCCAGTATAAAAATGTAAATTTGACCTCGTTGGTTTGAAATATTCTCGTTAAGTCATCCAAATTTGAAAAAGGAAAGAGAAAAATGAGTTAAAAAGCCAAGAAAGGGGAAAATAAAATTAACTTTTGTTTTCATGTCAATCTTCAACTTTGCATCTCATGACTTTTAAAATTTTAAGTGACCTTTTCAACTCATGATTTTGAATTTAATCCCCCATTTTGGCCTTTAAAAACTCAGTTAAAAATTTAAAGCCCATGATTTGAATTTTATCTCATATTTTGTCCTTTAAATCGAACCGTTTAGACTTTTATCTCTTTTTTTTAACTCATGACTTCAACTTTTTATCCCACATGTTTCTGTTTAAACTCAGAAATTTGTTTCATATATTGTTTTATGTTTTTCCGTGTTTCATTAGTGGTGAGAATCATGTCGACAGTTTCTGGTTAAATGTGGACCCTGGTAGGCCCTCAGGTTGGACCTAAATCTAGAATCCGGCCCCTGCTGTGACTGAGTTTGACACCCCTGTCCTAGGGCGATTCTGAGGGTTTCCTTGGCCAGATGGAGTATGTAATCCCTCCAGTGAGTTCTGGGTCTACCTCAGGGTCCTCCCAGCTGGACGGGCCTGGAAGACCTCCACGGTGAGGCGACCAGGAGGCTTCCTGATCAGATGCCTGGACCACATCAGATCTGTCCCCGTCATCTCATTCTTTTGGACATTTCCCAAACTCATGGCTCTAGGTCGGGGCTGGAACAGAGGTGGACTGGTGGGTTTAAAGCTTGGCCTTCTGGGTCAGCTCCATGACTGACTCTCATGACGGTCTGGAACCACGCCTAAACTACAACTGACCTCCAAATTCCACATACTCCACCTGCACTCCAACGCACTGCAGATCTGACCACTCCCTTTGTAGTCAATCTACAAAACCACTAACCCCTGGATAGATGAACGTGTGAGACACTTGTCAACCTAATAACTGCCAATGAACAGTGTCCTCCTGCAGATGTAACAACAAAACTCCTGCTCTGTGTTAGATGTTCAGGTGTTCCAGCGTTCACAGCTCTGCAGAGAAGCGACACGACCAGGAGACAGGTTTAAAGACATCTGTGCTCTCCAGCTGAACAGAAGAGAAACCCTCCATACACACATCATTACCACTGGTTCTGACATGAACTCCACAGCAAATGTTCCTGAAAGAACACGTGCAGTCTTCAAAGTTCATATTCTTCCATGTTAAAGAAGAAAACTCAAAAGGATAGATTTGTTTGTTTTGTATTTCTATTTTGTGGCCTTTGGTAAAAGCGGCTGATGGTCATCGTTTGGTATGAAGACTTTGTGATAGTGCTCTGAATTTATTGTGATATTTTTGTAAACAGAGTGCTGATGTGACTTTGTGAGCTCTGCATGAAAATCCTAGGATGACGTGTTTTCACCTCAGTGAAGAGAAAAAATCACATCAACAGGCTGAAAGTCACTTTGTTTAATTTAATCCAGAGGAAAGTCCGTTTACTTCACAAGCTCTGGAAAAACTGCCTGCAGTCAAAACATTAACATGACGTACTTTAAAAAGGTGTTTGGACCAGAAGGAGATTTATTTGTTTGTGTTTATGATATTTTGTGATTCTGAGTTTGTGTCATGAAGCTTGTCACCGATGTATTTGTATATACCAGGAATATAGTGCTCTATAATGTGCCTGCCGTTTGTTGATTATTATTATTATTATTATTATTATCATTATTATTAACAGTGGTTGCCATGGTAGCTAATGAAACGTTTCCTGCTCCATCAGTTCTAAAAGCTTTATGGGCATGACTGTTAAAAAACATTTTGCCAAAGCATATCGATCTGTTTGAAAAATAAAAGTTGTAAAATAAAGGTTTGATTTAGTCATGATTTTTATTCATTTAACCCATTTTGGCTACTTCTCACTCATTCTTTAAAAAAAATCTGTTTTCATAATTATTTAATTCTTTTCCAGTAAAGCTGAGTCTCTGCTCTTCATCGTTCTGGCAGTCTGACGTTTGTGCCTTCACCGTTGATAACATCATGAATTAAACGGTAGTTCTGTTTAAGAAGTTCACATTTTTAAAAGCTGGATTTACCACAGCCTGAATAAAATCCATGTTTGGTTGCTTTGCTTTGTGGTTATTGTTGAAGCTCAGTATAAATAAAGTTACCACAGATGAGCTTTATAACAGACCAGGATTTTTCTACTACATTTACTCTACATTAGATTCCAAACACAGTAATATCTACAGTAAAGCCCAGAGGAATACGGTGGATAATCTGCTATTATTAAATGTAACTGTGCTGATTAATCCACCAAACATCACTGACATGGAGCTCGAAGCTTAAAAGTTGCATGAAAAGACGCTGGCAATAATCCAGTTTTATAAAACATGTTCACGTGTTCAGGAACACATTAATCCAAAATCTCAATCAGTTTTAAACATGTTAGTAAAATTTATTTGGCATTTTTATCAAATCTACGTTTAGTTTGGTAAAAAGAACGATAAGCTTTATTTTGAAGGATCCTCCCGGAAGTTCTTCTTGTATTTCCCGCTCAGGGCGCGCGCGTGGCGCGTCCACTGAGGAGTCGAGCCCCTTTTCAAACAGGTGCGTCCTTAGGGAAACGGCAGCATTTAAAGGAAACGCGATTTATAAACTAAAAAGAAGAAAATTGAAGATTTATCAGGGTCCATGGATCTCCGAGGTTCTTCCTGATAATTCGGCTAACATTAAATCTATCAAAGAGCAGCAGCTCGTGTATTTTTTACTTTAATCCAGACGTTCGTCTCGCTTCTTCCCGCACACCGCCATGTTCTTTTTCTACGTAATTTAAACAGAAATGAAGGGCAGACTAACATCCATGTAGTCTCCATTTTAGCACATATTGCTTCCTACAGAGCACGTTTCTCCGTTTTTGGCGCCTTTTCCTCCACCCTTCTTCCTGACTTTCTTCATCTTTAAAACCTGTTCTATCACAGCAGGAAACCTGAGAATTCAAATGCTGCAGTACCGCCCTCTGCCTGAATTACATGCGGCGCAGATGGGGGCGCTGTTTCAACAAAACTCTCAAACAGCAGAAGGCATTAGGAATAAACGGTAAAACTCAAAGATATTACTAAAATGAGAACGCTCCACGATCATGCGTGTCATCCTTGCGCCAGGGGCCATGCTGATCTTCTCTGTATCATTCCCAGTTTATCATGCGTCACAGTCAGTGACACACACCACGGCAGCATCATGCTTTACATTGAAGCCATCCGACACAGTGAGCATTTCAGTCGTGGTTGAGCCTCATAAATACAAACAAATACATCAAACTAAAGCTTTAGGGATGTTTTACACTATTTAACCTCTCTTCTTCTGGTCCAGGTTCTGGTTCTGGTTGTGGGTTCCAGTGAAAAGTGTGCAAGCTGAAAGGGATTGTGGGATTTCTTTTCCGGCTCAGCTTGCGTTGCATGCTGAACCATTGTTCCTCCTCCTCTTCCTCCTCTTCCTCCCCTTAGTGGGTCAGTCCTGCTGTCAGACTGAGCATGTGCTTTCCTCCTGTCTTCATTCTCCTGATCAGGAATGAGAAAAGGGACAAAAACAGACCAAAACATAGTCAAACAACTGGACTTGGACTGGACTACATGAGGACTAAAGCTCCTTCAACAAGTGAGCACAGCTGGTTCCATCCTTACAGGTGTCACCTCATCGTCCATCATTTGTGTAGATATCCATAGTTTCTTACTTTCCTTTACAGCCTAATATTCAAATAATGGCATTAAATGGATCTGAATGAGAACAGAAATCCTACGCATGTCTCATCATTTTCTCAAACTTTTTTTAGAACATAAAGTTAAAGCTAAGTTCCAAGTTTTGTTAGCCGATAAGTTATAAATAAATGAGTCACTAATTTTCTAACCCCACAAGCAGAAAGGTAAATTATTAAGAGTGAATCACAGATTTTAAAATGCAAAAAACAAAGTTGCTTTGGAGTATTTAAAGCATAAAATACATTAAAAGTTAAAAACTTGTGCAAAAACAAAAATCTATGAATCAGCCCTTCAGTTTGATTATTTTCCCCTTATTTTACGGTCAAATATTTAAGGACAGCAGAGATTTTGCTCATTTTTGAAGTCCACATCATGTACAACAGAGCGTCACACAGACGTTTTTGTAGTCCTAAAACAGGAAGTGAAAGCCTCTTGTAGTTCCACTAGATGTCAGTGTCTGACCGTTAGAACAGGAATCGCTGTGCATCAAAATTACACCCTAAAACTGTTTTAGAGAACAAATATTCTGCTGCCTTTGATAGCTGCGGGTTTAAAAATAATCAGAAGGACTTAAAAAGTGACATGAACTTACAGCTGTACTTGTTTTTGCTAATTCAAACATCAGGATTCATCATCGTTTCTCCAGACGAAGAGAGGAGAACCAGCGCGCGCCTCCCGCCTTTCCTCACGCTGCCTTCAGGTACGCATCAGTCATTATTGGCACCACCACACAGTGAAACCAAACGGTGTGATTTTTGCCTCATAATATTACAGTTATGACGGCACACGTCGATGTATTTTTGTTTTCTGGTGAGTGTTTACTTAAATCGTCTTAAATTGAGAGCAGGTTGTCTTGAAAGAGAAACAGTCAAAGCCAGCAGGTCGTTGATGATCATAAATCAGACAGTAGTAGCTGTAACTGAACGTGGCAGTATGGTGGTTCCCGTTCACGCAGTAGTAAAGTGAGTTCTCTACTTAAATAATTGATTACGTCTACGAGAAGACGCGTTTTATGTATTCAATAATTATCAAAACGTAGTTTTGTCTGCAGCAGAAACTCCTGACAGTGTCAGGCTACTGGAGAATGAAAATATGTGGAGTTAAGTTCAGCCAAAGGTGAGTAACGTTGGCGTGTTTGATATAAGCCAGCACAGTACAGTAGCTATCAGACTAATGCTAATTTACCTTATAGGTTTATCTGAGTTATAGCTGTGTTCTCTTCTATTAGCTATCCACTGTACTAGTAATACAGGTACCTCAGCTCTATGTAGCTCTATCACAGCAGCTAAACTGCTTTTAGATGGACGTAATGATAATCTGCCTTTATGAATATGTCTGTATTTACAGCTAGACATTTAACAAAGGTCTTAAATGTGCATTTCTACAGTACAGGCTGCCAACAGGAGGTTTTAGAGAGAACTGCAGGCAGAGCTGGCCATTTTAGAGTGCCAGGGCATACAGCTGTTTGTTTATTCATTTATCTTTCTTTTAATCTCCAGAAACCGAGCTGATGTACAGACAGCATGGCCCAGGACAGAGCGTGGAGCTTTGTGGATGATTGAAGAGGGAGTCTGAGACGAACTTCCTTTTTGACAGCTGACCTTTGACCTTAAACCCTGGATGTATGCAGAGCACACACAGGTATAAACCCATTCATTGTTTTTAAGTAACCAGTCCTTCTGATGCCATCATGCAGGTTTGTGCTACATGTTGTTCCTGGGTCAGGGCAGGCCTGCCTCTCCTTCCTTCACTCTCGTTCACTGCTCTCCTCGGTTGTTCTGGTGAGAACTTAAGGTCAGGTCAGTCAAATAAAGTGGATCACACATTGTAGTCCTGTTGGATAAACAGCACTGCAAACAGAGCTGGCTGTGCTTATTTCCCTCATCAGAGTTTCACTCCCCTGACTTCTAGTCCAACAGCAGAGTCCACATAAACGGTTTATCCTTCTCTGGATTATAAAATCCTTTTATTAAGATTTAAATCACAACACTACCTGGCCCCTCCCTACATCACTGAGCTCTTAACTCCCTATACCCAAAATCCTGGTTTAAGATCCCTGAGAGCCCCTTCATTGGTTGTTCCCAGGTCCAGACTGGCTACCAGAGTGGACTGGGCATTAGCCGTCAGAGCCCCTAGACTCCGTACTTTAGCGAGAGCCACAAACCGGGGATGTAAGGAAGATCCATGAAATAAATGAATCAGTGAACTGTTGGATTATTCTGTTATTTAATGGGATACAACAGGCCAAATAAAATGTCTAGAATGTTTAGACTAGGGGTTCTCAATGTTGGGGTCGGGACCCCATTGGGGGTCGTGAGACACTGAGATAGGGTCTCCAGATGCCTTAAAAAACTGAGAATACTTTTTGAATAACACCGTTGCCACTTTAAACCTATTTTGCCAAATATTAACAATTTTTTGCCATTTAAGAATCCATTTTCTGTCCATTTTAACCCTTTTAAACCACTTTTTCTGCCTGTTTTTGCCACTTCTAAATAAATCTGAACACTCTCTGCCTATTGTTGGCTCTGTTGCACCATTTTTGCCACTATTGACCCCTCTTTACCACTTTATAAGCCACATTTCTCAATTTAATACGCCCATTTTTGCCACTTTAACCAATTTCTTCCAATTTCTGCCTCAGCAAATCCTTTTTTGCCAGTTTATATCAATTTTTCATCCCATTTCACCAAATTTCCACCTTTCTTTGCTCCTTTAAGGCCATTTCAGCCACTTTTAAATCCCCCTTTACTTAATATGAATGTTGTTGCAACTTTAACCCTTTTTTTTTGTTACATTTACCACTTTCATCACATTTCTGGCCATTCCTACCCGTTTCTGCTACTTTTAAAATCCAATTTCACCGCCTTGTTTTGGGTGTGCCTGGTCTCTGGCACCTTTATTTAGGGGGTCACAGGCTGAAAAGGCTAGGGTCAGGGTTAGGGTTAACCCTAGGCCATGTATTATAAGCATGTACTGTATTTTTCAGTATAATAATATCATCATATATTTTTAGTTCCAGCTGGTCTATGATGTGGTAAAATGTCAGTTTGAGCTGTGAGATGTTTTTCAAAGAGCTGATGAATGGTGGTTGGCTAACTGGGTATTTTTCTCTCACATTAGGACATGTAATGCTCTCAGTTTTTTCCTCTCAGTGTTGATGCTTTAAGCTGAAAGGGGGCGGGGCCTCCTTGTGGTCTTTGCCCTGGGCCTTACAATGACTGAACCCAGCCCTGCCTCACTCCTGCAGCTCTCTCAGACACACTGTTCCACCCCGCCTCCTTCTGGAGCTGTGGTTTAATGTTTCTGCTCTTTTGACAGTTTTTATTATCAGCAGCACATGAAGGATCAAATAAAACATCAGGTTATCTCCACATGTGATCCGTGTGTGTGAGGGTCGCTGATGACCGACGACGCGTATCGCAGCGATCGTCATGAAATATGAGGGTGGGAGAGCGTGGACAGGAAGTGACTGAAGAAACTTGTTAAGCGAGGGCAGAAGAAGGTTGAACATGAAACAGCACTCCTGAATGAATGAGCTACCTGAGGAGACGCAGCACCAGCGGACTTCCTCTGCTCTCTTACACACACTCCTCTGTCACACACAGACGATAATAATACACAGATTTAAAGTAAAAAGTTTTTATTCAGACTTGGCACCAAAGAGCCACGGGTGACTGGAGAGCCATGGGCCGAGTGTTAAGCAGAGAGTAACTTAACGGTGTGCATTCATTTGGTCGCTGTTTTACTGTAATTATCGTTGGGGGGCTGATGAACATTTGAGGCTGGCCTCAGCCCCCCAAAACGGCCTCACGACGTCCCTGAGGCGAAAACTAACAATAGTCTCGTTAAATCCTCCGACGTCCAGCTCTAAACAAATGTCTTAGACCACCCTAACCCTAACCACAGTCAGGTTTCTGCCACAGCTGCCCTAAATTAACAGCATTGGTAATTACAAACATCATTTTGATGTTTCTGCAATGGTTAATACACCAATATGTAGAAGCTCTTTAACCCAAATGATATTTTTAATGCTAAAATAGAATTATTATTGTTATCCATGAATTTTCACATTTACTGATTTATAAAAAAAAATGAAAAAATAGTAAAGCACATTAATATTTCTGATTAATGTGTCAGATTATAGTTATTTACTGTCATTCCTGAAGAGAAAAATGAGTTTTAGTGGTTGAATGTTATGCTTGATTCATTTCTGACTTCTCAGAGAAGCCCAGTGAGCCGGCTCACATTTGGGTGAATTCAGTTTGAAATTCCTCATTCCTGTTCAAGTGGTAAAACGTGGAGAGCTGACTGACAATGAAAGAGTCGGCATTAAAGCACTTCATGATGCTGGATGGTCTCTGAGACAGAGATGACAGCTGGTCACAACGTGTCCATGAGAGCGTTGGAGTTGTTGGATTGTGTATTTGATGAGATTGATGAGGGAAAGCCGGAATACCGTCTGCTTACATCGAGTTGGCACAGCAGGTCTGAACTCCGTGGCGCCGATCTAAAAACAGCTTGCACCGACAACTGAAGGTAACAAACTATTACTAAGACTATAGGAATTATGGCAATGGGCGAATTTGCTGAAATGTTGAAGTATCCCTTTAAACCTTTGAACTTTAATGTGACCTTCTTATTAAGCTACTATCACTGAGAGGACAGAAGGGTTTCTTCATCTCCACATAAACATCAGTGAGGATGTGATTATATGCCTGGATGTGTCTGAAAGTGTTGGTAATATCTGTTACACTGGTTAGAGTTATTTTATATCAGGGTTGTCCAAACAACAGCTCCTGGGCCAACTGTGGCCCTTTTTCAATGAATTTAAGTTTATTTCTATTTAATTAGTGAATATTTGATTCATTTACATAAACAAGACACTCTTTTATGGTAAAATGAGTGGAAAGGTTAAAAAACGGAATTTGTAAAAAAAACTGAAATGGATTTCATAGGGCCGTAGGTTAGCTCTGCTGTCACAGAGTGGTCAGTAGGAACACAACAGCGGTCTGATATCTGACCTCTTCACTCTAGTTTCAGACCAAACACCAGAGCTCTTCTTTTACCAACTCATCAATGGAGGAAACAGGTTTTAGATATTCTGGCTCTTTAAGGTAGGGTTAGGGTTAGGGTTAAGGGTACCCATTAAGCCCACCAAAATCTAAGTTCATGTATTTTTCATAGATACTAAGATGGTTTATAAACATGATCATTTGTTAAAATGAAGGATTAATCTCTCATTTGAAAGTACATTTATTTACTGATGCATATTTTAAAGAACAAATTAAAGACATTTTATGAATAAAGTCAAAAGTCTGGCATGGGCTTAATTGGTACCTTAGTACCATTTAAGCCCACGTGTGTTCCAAATAAGCCCACAACCACATTTATTGACAGAAATGTAAAAATGTATTATATTTTTCAGGTAGTAAACACATATTCATTCAGTAACATGTTTTACATGTTAAACAAAATTGATTTTTTTAACTTGGATTTCATGTTTGGCTTGTGAAAATGGACCACCACAAACATGACTAAGTAGGCCTAAAACTAATTTCTATTGGCTTCAGTATTTAATATTTCATTGAACATTTTATTTTATATTGACAAAATTAAAAAAATATTTGTTTTTAAAAGCATTAAATGACATTTCAGTGCATGAACAATATCTTATTGAACTTGGATTTAATGTTTGGCTTGTATCAAAGATGATTTTAGGACAGTTGCTGTAATTCTTCCTTTTTGTTGGCATTTTTCTCACTGTAAACAAATTATTCTGTAAAATTAACTGACATAACAATTCTTCTGGGCAGTGTGTGATCTGTGATGTACTCGTGTTAATGAAGTTAGTATAACAACATCCAACACAGGATTACAGTGAAAAGCTGTCAAAAATGTCATATTTCCTATTGAAACACATAAGATGGCTTAAATGGTTCTACAGTGACTACCAGAGAAATAAAGATATTTTCTCACCAAAATGAAACAAATGTATAAAGAAATGCCTTTAGTCTCATCATAGTTGTCCCTCTTTTGCCAGACTTTCTGAATTATCGAGGAGTTCTTGTTCAAAGTTAGCTTACGCTAGCTGTTTTTTGGGTCACTGTACCATTTAAGCCCACCTCGGAAAAAAGACATTTTTTTGAAAATATTTCACCCACCCAAACCCTTTTATGTGTCTTAATTTGAAGATTAATGTAAAATGAATCAGAAAACATTTGGTTTGTGTATTTATCCTGTTTAATCCTTCAGCAGTGTATCTATCAGTAGGGCTACATGTACTGACTAGTGATTAGCTCGCTACGCTAGCTAGCATGACTCATCACATGAAACTAAATAGTAAGAAATGACAAAAAACTACTAGTTTATACACAAAAAACAAATCAATAATCTCTCAGATTACATAATATGAATGTATTTACCAAGTCAGTGGCTGAAAATAGTTGAAAAGAGGTTTTTTCTGAGGGGTCCCAAAACACCAAAGTTTAGAGGCGACTTTATCTGAGCCTCCTTGAGACTGCACGAATGTAGGCGGGCCTTATTCAGTATCCACAAATGTGATTGGTGTCAAACAAAAACTGACATATAATTAAGAAATTGTGTGATTGGACAAAATGATGTATAACATTAGACAGGCTCCTCTTTTTTTCTAAATTGACTTCAAAGTTGCAGGTGGGCTTATATGGTGCCTGGGCTTCATGGGTACGCTCACCCTAATTCTTTGTAGCACAAAATGCAGTGTGCAACTTTAAACCACATTACCACTGGTTTCCAATCTAGCACCATTTAGTCCATTCAGAGAGGGTTGATGTTGGCCTGCTCTTAGCAAGACTATCTGGAACCATAATGGACATGTACAAGAACTCTCCATCAGAGACAGACCGATAATCGGCCTATCCCTACTCTCCTTATTTAAAGAAACTGCATAGTGGTAGTTGATGACATAGACGGTGTGGGTTGAAACGTTGACACACTAGATCCTGTTTTTAAGACCTGTACATTTTAAACAGACTAAAATTCAACAGAAGGTCACTATTTTCTTCTGTCATTGTCGTACAAACGTGACCTTAGTTTCGTTCCACAGTCACAGAGAAGTTCTTCGGTAAAATCTTCAGTGGGATGTTAGCCAGAGTGTCAACAAATGGAAACACTCTCTCAGTGAAAGTGTGTGTGAAGGAGTGTAAGAGTGTGTTAGTATCAGGATCAGAGAACGACAGCTCTCCTCTGTCCCAGTCCAGACTGACCCGGATCCTCTCTGGCTGATTCTCTACTGAGAGAGCTTCTCTTGAATGTTGTGGTGAGAATGCTATGTATTTACCACAAATGAACCATACTGCCCATAATCCAGACCACATGTCTTCCTTCCTCATGGACTCTTCTGCCCATAATCCAGATGTGTCTCCTTTCCTCAAAGACTCTTCTGAAACCCCCAGTAACCAACGTGGACTGTCTCCAACCTGGATGTCCCAGCTGTGAGTCCCTGAGTTAAAGCCCTCAGAGCCCAGGACAGCATAGTAATAATCAAACCTCTCTGGATTATCAGGAAGCTGCTGCACGTCTTCTGCTGGTCCCAGGCTGGTCAGATCATCAGACACAATGAGGTCTGGATAAGCGGTGTTTGGGTCTAGAATCACAGGTGTGTAGGAGACCACGTCCTTCATCTTGGTCCAGATGTTGAAGCCCAGGTTGCCTAGGTGTTTGGCCTGGTCTATCAGAGCTCCTGAGGGCAGCTGTGGATCCTCCAGCAGGGGGCGCTGCTGGACTCTCTCCACTGCAGTCTTGTAGTTTCTCAGGAAGGAGACGTCTTGGTCCATCAGCTGGTCCTCTGTGGCTCTGACTGTCTGTGAAAGATCTGCTATCTGTACTCTCAGAGCCTCCATCTGCTCCTTCATCCTCTGTCTCTTCTGCTCCTCTTCCTCCCTCAGTGCACGCAGCCTGGCCTCCTCTTCCTCTGCTAGAAACTGATGAAGCTTCTTAAGCTGCTCCTTAATCTGCCTCTCTGTGTGTCGGGCCTGGGCCTGGATGTGAGCTTCTGTTAGATCAAACTTTACTTTAACGTCTTTAAGAGCCTTTAACTTCTTCTTTAAGGGCTGCAGAGTTTCCTCAAGGCTCTTCTTGTGTTCTTCTGCAGCTTCATTGATCGGTCTGATCGTGTGTTGAGCATGGTTTTTTGAGATGCTGCAGACAAGACACACCAGCTCCTGATGGTCCAGACAGAAGAGTTTGAGTTTTTCATGGTGCAGACTGCAGAGATCCTCTGAACCTCTCTGGTCTCTCTCCTGCAGAAAAGTCTCACACAGATTCTTTAAAGCAAAGTTAGGCCTTAAATTGTTTGACTGTCTCCTCTTACAGAGAGGACACTCCTTGTCCTCCTTCTCCTTCCAGCTCTTCTCCACACACACTCTACAGAAGCTGTGGCAGCAGGATAGGATGACGGGATCTTTGAAGAAGTCCAGGCAGACTGGGCAGCTGAGATCGTCCTCTAACTGGGACGCCATTTAGTCTCAGAGTGAAGCTGGAGATGCTGCAGACTAAAACAAAGCCACTCCCTGTCCCTGAAAGTTCCTTTGACTTTGACTCTGAGCTCTACAAAGCTACAATTTAGTTCATGGATTCAGTACCTGGTTAACGTAGACATATCCCAGTAGAACCAGTGCTCCCAGTACTCCCCCCTGCTGTCCTCTCTTAGTGGAAGTTGAGCTGGTTTGTCTTTGTAGCTCTCTGTCGGCGTGTGTGTCTCTTCTGAGTGAGGTGTCTGCCTGATTCCTTGTGTCCCAGCTATGTCATAAAAACGTAAACCGGTTAAACAGGGTGGAGGCGGGGCTTCTTTGCAGGTACACAGATAGCAGTCTCATTTTTCTTCTTGCACTGTAGGTTATTTACAGTCATCTTGTTTTGTTGTATCTGATGTTAACAGGATAAATCAGCAGAAATGTTTAAATCTGTCCTTACTGATGTGTAACTTCTGGGATTACTATCTGTTGATATCATGCTGCTTATATCTTTAATGGTTCACAAATGTGCACATGAAGTGGAGGCTGACGCTTCGGCATTCCAGTGACATAGACTGTATAACATTTAAGGTTGAATAAGAGAGGAAACTGGATGATAAGGGGTTAAAACTCCTCCTCCTCCTCCTCCTCACTTTTTATGAATGAGACCTGAACACACACAAACAGCCACAGTGATGTCAGCGACGAGCCCATCCCCCACTGATGCGGGAAAAACCTCATGATGAAAAGAGAGAGGCTTCCTCCTGTTTCCTAAAAGGCTCTCTCTCTCTCTCTGTTTCAGCAGAGGGAGTCGGACGAGCAAGCATCACCCCCCCCATCACTCCATCCTCCCTCCTCCTCCCCCTCACGAGCCGGAGGATGAGTAATCCAGCTAGGGGGGGCGAACAAGGCAGAAGAAGAATGGGTGAGAGAGAGAGGGAGGATACCGACGCAGCATCAGCATCATCATCAGCATCATCATCGTCAGAGAACGTGCAGAGTGAGAGGATGAAAATTCAAAACCCTGCAGCTCCTCGCTCACCGCTGAGCTCGGGCACACCGGAGCCGGCTATTTCCTGGACTGTGACATCATGAACAGAAGAACATAATGTGATGAGATTATTGCCAGCACTGAGGATTATTATTCAACGGTAACTGGACCTGGCTAATCACTGGATCTACTTTAAAAAGACGAGACAATCAGAGGACGCAGGGGGAGTATTTATATCTCTGATATCTTCACCTGCATGTGCTGCGTGCTCTGGAAACGCTGGATAAGTGGGCAGTATCTTTGCTTATGTCACTGGACAGTATCTGACTAATTCATGGAGAGTAGGTCAGTTGACTCATTTCACTACTGATGAGCACTGACTTCTTCCTGAGCAGAAAGCCTCCTCTTTCCTAACTGAGAAAATCTGACTTCACATGTTCTGCTTCAGGGCTTTGGATCTGTCTAATACCTGGAATCACTGACTCATAACACCACCTGGCAGTAACGGGACTGTCTCCTGTACTACAAGTCTATGTTCAGCCTCCTCCTGGGACCAGGTTAATCTCTGGATCAGCAGCTCTGGCATGTTCTGTTTCTGCCTGCAGAGTTCTCTGCTGAAGCTCCAGGCGCTGGAGGTGGACGGGGGTCAATCTCTGGGTCCGTCCCCCGAGGAGAGCCCTCCTGCCCTGGGCAGCAAAGAGCAGAAGAGTCCTGGAGGGCTGGTGGAGCTCGGAGGGAAGACTCTGGCTCTCTGCCACAGCGCCCCCGCAGACGAGAACAGCCCACCAGGTATGCAAATCACCTGTCCTGTTACATGAACATGCTGTGTATCATCTCATGCCTTCTTTCATGAACCAGACATGAACTACCACTCAAGGATCAGCATGCCGTTTAATCTGATACCAACAGAAGCATCTTAGGGCTCCCAGCTGCTCTGTGGTGATAAAATCCAAACATGCACTTTATTACTGCCAGGATATTAGCTGTAAATGTGAATTACTGGTACCTACATATCTGAAAATGTCTGCCACTCTTTATAACGGATGGATTGGCCGTAAATATCAGTCTATATCAGCTGTAAATATCAGTCTATATCAGCTGTAAATATCAGTCTAAATCAGCTGTAAATATCAGTCTACATCAGCTGTAAATATCAGTCTACATCAGCTGTAAATATCAGTCTAAATCAGCTGTAAATATCAGTCTACATCAGCTGTAAATATCAGTCTACATCAGCTGTAAATATCAGTCTACATCAGCTGTAAATATCAGTCTACATCAGCTGTAAACATCAGTCTACATCAGCTGTAAACATCAGTCTACATCAGCTGTAAACATCAGTCTATATCAGCTGTAAATATCAGTCTACATCAGCTGTAAATATCAGTCTACATCAGCTGTAAATATCAGTCTACATCAGCTGTAAATATCAGTCTACATCAGCTGTAAATATCAGTCTACATCAGCTGTAAATATCAGTCTACATCAGCTGTAAATATCAGTCTACATCAGCTGTAAATATCAGTTTACATCAGCTGTAAATATCAGTCTACATCAGCTGTAAATATCAGTCTATATCAGCTGTAAATATCAGTCTATATCAGCTGTAAATATCAGTCTATATCAGCTGTAAATATCAGTCTATATCAGCTGTAAATATCAGTCTATATCAGCTGTCAATATCAGTCTAAATCAGCTGTAAATATCAGTCTCTATCAGCCGTAAATATCAGTCTATATCAGCTGTAAATATCAGTCTATATCAGCTGTGAATATCAGTCTATATCAGCTGTGAATATCAGCTTCAAATATCAATATCTTTATCAAATCTTTCTTTTCTGGACATACTTTCTATGCTTTTAGTCTCTTTTTTTTTTGCATATTTGTCAATGTTATCATAGCTCTCAGGCCTACCAAGTTACCCATCAAGAGACATACAGCCCTCCTTATTTTGGCAGGTCCTCCCTTAGAAAGTGGGATTTTCCTTTAGTATAAAACCTGTAATTTATGTTTATTCACTAAAATACCTCAAGGACAAACACAACCACCTCATAAACACATGAACCTTCCTTAGAACAAATAGAACCGTCAGTACCTCTCACTCAAAAGGACCACTAGAGCACTGGTTCTCTACAGGCATCAAGACCCACCACCAGTCCCACAAGAGAAATTATGACCCAAAATTCAAACATTGACCACAGTAATTCAGCATCCTCATGTTGGTGAAGCTGGTTCAAATTGAGAATGATCTCAAAGGTTTAGGATTCAGTTCATTTTTATCATGTCAAAATAAAAATAGCCTCCATGCTAAGTGTGATATTCTCAGCATGGAGAACCAGAAAGTCTCTCCCAGCCATGAAGCAGACACGTTGGAGGGAATCTTAAATATGTAGCTGCAGAGGCGTGTAGCGGCGGTCAGTGAGCGTGCCTCACGTGCTGCAGAGTGTTTTATTCCTGCATGCTGCTCTAAAAATAGCTGCACACTGGCAGAGCATGGCTGGTGGCATGCTGTGCAAAATCAGCAGAGTCACCAGAAAGACTGAAGCCTCCAAACACTGAGTGACACATTAGAGCCACATATGCCACTGTTTTAATGTTTATGGTGATGACACATAATCAGGATATCAGAGGATGGACCAAAATATACAGAATCATCTTCATCTTTAGTGTTTATTCCTCTGAGGCATGAAGGAAGAGATCTCTGCTCTCTGTTGGTTTAACTCTGAGATAACCAGGGTCTGTCTCTATCCTTAAACCAGACCTCTGAGATCCAGTGGCCTCCTTTCTTTTTTGGCAGTCTTTGTGTCTTTTCTGGGCATTTTCCCAACAGAAATGATAACGACTGCTTCAGAAATTCAGAAGCTTCTGGAAATACTGACACATTTTAGGTTCAAATTCAGGGGAATACTCATGGAGAAAGATTCACACAAAGAAAAATCCAAACCAAACCCATCTTTAAAAAAATGAATGTCTTTCTTTGAACTGTGTAAAACTATGAGTAGCTTATTGTGAAACCAGAACATGGCTGTTATTCAGACCTTCCATATCATATCTAGAGGATTTTTACAGGTTTGGGTTGTCGGTTGGCATCACATGCAGTTTTAGTTTTTTGTGTAGATTATTTTCAAACACTGATGTCTGAGCCAGTTTCTTATCACACCTGGTTTTAAACTCATCAAGTTACAGTAAACAAATGTATTTTCATGGACAGATATGAGAATCTTTCTGGCTCAGTATTGGTTCAGATCTTACCTGTCAGAGAGTTTAAACATGGTACTCTAAGTCCTGTGCTGTTGGGCATGGGGTGCCACAGGGGTCTGTACTGGGCCCTTTGACGGTTTTACTTTGCTGTTGGGCGAGGGGTGCCACAGGGGTCTGTACTGGGCCCTTTGACGGTTTTACTTTGCTGTTGGGCAAGGGGTGCCACAGGGGTCTGTACTGGGCCCTTTGATGGTTTTACTTTGCTGTTGGGCGAGGGGTGCCACAGGAGTCTGTACTGGGCCCTTTGACGGTTTTACTTTGCTGTTGGGCGAGGGGTGCCACAGGGGTCTGTACTGGGCCCTTTGACGGTTTTACTTTGCCGTTGGGCGAGGGGTGCCACAGGGGTCTGTACTGGGCCCTTTGATGGTTTTACTCTGCTGTGGGGCGAGGGGTGCCACAGAGGTCTGTACTGGGCCCTTTGACGGTTTTACTTTATTTGGCACCTCTGGGTCAAGTTTTGCACTTATTTGGGATTGCTTTTCATTAGGGTTCCTACTAGTGGTTGAACGATTTTGGAAAATAATCTGTGATTTTTTTCCCCAATATTGTAATTCGATATACGATTATTCCTGAACTTTCTCTTATTCCTAAACAAGAACTGACCAATTCTTTAAAAGTGTCTAATTTTGATGATTTTGACTCGTACTGCAAATTGGATATGAATTATTGCATCAAAGGGTTTTTGTCATTTTTATATTTAAAAAGAAAAAGGCACAAAAATGAAGAAGGTAGGATTTTTTTCAAGACTATTATAAAGAAACGATTGCATGAAATGTCATGCATAACATCTACTGCAAAAAAAAAAAAATTTAAAACTGGTATTTTCACACAAATGCTGCAATTTTCAAAGAAATACTGCACCTTTTGTGATTTGAAAATTGCAGCAGACCATATTGTGATTTAATCTAATTCTGGATTAATGTCCAGCCCTAGTTCCTACACACTTTTAAAAATCTAATTTAAGAAATTTTTAAGACCTGAAATGAGAAAAACTAATACCACATTTCACACAGCAAACAGTCAGAAACTGGGACTGAATCTTCTAATTGAATGCACAGTTTATGAAACGTCAAATGGTAAAGGACAAGGACATTTTTGGGTCATAAATGCCCAAATCTGATGATTTCTGGCACAATTAAAGTCTCTATTCTATCAGTGTAATGTATGTAGATATCTTTGGTGACATGTTTACAGGTGTGCTGACCTGAACCTGAACAGTTTTGTTGATTTATATAAATGTAGATCAGATTTGACTGTAACCTAAATATTATCACTGGCTCTGTCTTCATCAGAACTCCTAACCGTCCTGACCAGACCTCCGCAGTCTCCCCGACACCAGCCATTAACTGCCATCCACCCAGGCCAGCAGCCCCTCACCCCTGATGGAGCTCTGCCCCCCAGCCCTCACCACTCCCCCTACTCCCCTCAGAGGATCAGCCCTGGCGGGGAGGGAGGGGGAGGAGAAGGAGGAGGAGGGGGCGGAGCTCTCCTTCAGCTGTTGGCCGGTGGGCCCAGCCCTCTGCCCTCCCCCCGCTGCTCCAGCCTCACCCACAGCCTGAGGTTCAACTCTGACCCCGACACGGCGCCGTCACCGCCCTGCAGCCAGCAGTACATCCTGTAAGTCTCACCTGTTCACCTGTGTGTTAGCTCCAGACCATCTGGTTCTCACCTACAGGGTGGAAACCTGCTCCAAACTGCTCAGCTTTAAACAGAATGTCATTCATCTCTAAATATGATCCTAAATCACAGTTACTGTGAAATTCTCTGACCACAAACAGCTTCATTTAGCCGGCCGTTCACCGAGAAACACTGTCCTTCACACTGCAACGCTCTCATTACCCATCAGTCACTGTTTTAAACGGTGCGGCTTCCTTGGCTTGACGTACAGATCCTCCCATGTGACTCTATGTTTCTGCACTAATCAGCACTCAAATGTGGATACGAGTTCTCCAGAGTGTTCTTAGATCTGGTTCTTAGCTAAGAAGAAATAACAGAAAACTTTGGTGAATGTAGGAGTCTTCTCCAAAACTCTGCAAGGAGGTTTGAAGTCCAAGTTTCTCCTTAAGAACAGTTGGACAGTGGGCCAATATGCCACGAGCTAAGAGGCTAGCAGTGCCTCTTTAACAGCTTTTCTCCCTCACGTTGTCACAAACATGCTTTTAAAGGACATGGTAATGTGATATTTAGTGAATAGACAATGTGGGGTACTGGTTAGACAACTCAAACACACGTTAGAAGGGAGTCTGGATGTGATCTTCACAGATGAGCCAGTTCTCTGAGCCTTTAGTGAGCCCCTGAGCTGGTCCCTGTTGGAGAGACCGCTTCTTCTTTAGTGAGCCCCTGAGTTGGTCCCTGTTGGAGAGCCCGTTTCCTCTTTAGTGAGCCCCTGAGCCGGTCCCTGTTGGAGAGCCCGCTTCCTCTTTAGTGAGCCCCTGAGTTGGTCCCTGTTGGAGAGCCCGTTTCCTCTTAAGTGAGCCCCTGAGCCGGTCCCTGTTGGAGAGCCCATTTCCTCTTTAGAGAGCTGCATTAGCTGGTCCCTGTTGGAGAGACCGTTTCCTCTTTAGTGAGCTGCGTTAGCTGGTCCCTGTTGAAGAGCCCGTTTCCTCTTAAGTGAGCCCCTGAGCCGGTCCCTGTTGGAGAGCCCGTTTCCTCTTTAGTGAGCTGCGTTTGCTGGTCCCTGTTGGAGAGCCCGTTTCCTCTTTAGTGAGCCCCTGAGCCGGTCCCTGTTGGAGAGCCCGTTTCCTCTTAAGTGAGTCCCTGAGCCGGTCCCTGTTGGAGAGACCGCTTCCTCTTAAGTGAGCCCCTGAGCCGGTCCCTGTTGGAGAGCCTGTTTCCTCTTAAGTGAGCCCCTGTGCGGGTCCCTGTTGGAGAGCCTGTTTCCTCTTTAGTGAGCCCCTGAGCTGGTCCCTGTTGAAGAGCCCGTTTCCTCTTATATGAGCCCCTGAGCCGGTCCCTGTTGAAGAGCCCGTTTCCTCTTTAGTGAGCCCCTGAGCCGGTCCCTGTTTGAGAGCTCGTTTCCTCTTTAGTGAGCCCCTGAGCCGGTCCCTGTTGGAGAGCCCGTTTCCTCTTTAGTGAGCCCCTGAGCCGGTCCCTGTTGGAGAGACCGTTTCCTCTTTAGTGAGCTGCGTTAGCTGGTCCCTGTTGAAGAGCCCGTTTCCTCTTCAATGAGCTGCGTTAGCTGGTCCCTGTTGAAGAGCCCGTTTCCTCTTCAATGAGCTGCGTTAGCTGGTCCCTGTTGGAGAGCCCGTTTCCTCTTTAGTGAGCTGCGTTTGCTGGTCCCTGTTGGAGAGCCCGTTTCCTCTTTAGTGAGCTGCGTTTGCTGGTCCCTGTTGGAGAGCCCGTTTCCTCTTTAGTGAGCTGCGTTTGCTGGTCCCTGTTGGAGAGCCCGTTTCCTCTTTAGTGAGCTGCGTTTGCTGGTCCCTGTTTGAGAGCTCGTTTCCTCTTTAGTGAGCCCCTGAGCCGGTCCCTGTTTGAGAGCTCGTTTCCTCTTTAGTGAGCCCCTGAGCCGGTCCCTGTTGGAGAGACCGTTTCCTCTTTAGTGAGCTGCGTTAGCTGGTCCCTGTTGAAGAGCCCGTTTCCTCTTCAATGAGCTGCGTTAGCTGGTCCCTGTTGAAGAGCCCGTTTCCTCTTCAATGAGCTGCGTTAGCTGGTCCCTGTTGGAGAGCCCGTTTCCTCTTTAGTGAGCCCCTGAGCCGGTCCCTGTTGGAGAGACCGTTTCCTCTTTAGTGAGCTGCGTTAGCTGGTCCCTGTTGAAGAGCCCGTTTCCTCTTCAATGAGCTGCGTTAGCTGGTCCCTGTTGAAGAGCCCGTTTCCTCTTCAATGAGCTGCGTTAGCTGGTCCCTGTTGGAGAGCCCGTTTCCTCTTTAGTGAGCTGCGTTTGCTGGTCCCTGTTGGAGAGCCCGTTTCCTCTTTAGTGAGCTGCGTTTGCTGGTCCCTGTTGGAGAGCCCGTTTCCTCTTTAGTGAGCTGCGTTTGAAATATTATTCCCCCAGAAAACCTTAAAAAAGGGAACCTTTTTTGCCTTTTTTCACCTAACCCTAACCCTTTTGCCTTTAAATACCACTTGTTTCCTATTTGTTGCCCATTTTTGCCACTATTGAGTTCTTTTTATTGAGTGCTATTTTAGTCGCTTTTCACTCATTTTTTGCCACCTGTAACTCATTTTTTTGTCACTTCTCATCATTTTTGCTATTTTCTGACAATTTTTCCACTTTTCTCCCCATTTTTGCTGCATTTTGACCATTTTTGCCAACTTTTATATATTGTTATTGCTACTTCAAGCTGTTTTTGCTTCTTTTCACCTCTTAGATTGTGGCACTTGCGAAGGTGTTCTTCAGCAGTTTGGCTCTTTGGTAGAGCAGGGTTGAGTAACACTGCTATATAACCTTCTTCTTCCTCATCTTCTTTCTCGTCTTCTTCTTCCTCATCTTCTTCCTCGTCTTCTTCTTCCTCATCTTCTTCCTCGTCTTCTTCTTCCTCATCTTCTTCTTGTCTTTTCTTGTCTTCTTCTTCCTCCTTGTCTTCTTTTTCTTCCTCATCTTCCTCCTCATCTTCTTCTTGTCTTCTTCTCTTTCATCTTCCTTGTCTTCTTCTTCTTCTTCTTCTTCTTCTCTTTCGTTTTCCTCATCTTCTTCTTGTCTTTTCTTGTCTTCTTCTTCCTCCTTGTCTTCTTTTTCTTCCTCATCTTCCTCCTCATCTTCTTCTTGTCTTCTTCTCTTTCATCTTCCTTGTCTTCTTCTTCTTCTTCTTCTTCTTCTCTTTCGTTTTCCTCATCTTCTTCTTGTCTTTTCTTGTCTTCTTCTTCCTCCTTGTCTTCTTTTTCTTCCTCATCTTCCTCCTCATCTTCTTCTTGTCTTCTTCTCTTTCATCTTCCTTGTCTTCTTCTTCTTCTTCTTCTTCTTCTCTTTCGTTTTCCTCATCTTCTTCTTGTCTTTTCTTGTCTTCCTCATCTTCCTCCTTGTCTTCTTCTTGTCTTCTTCTCTTTCATCTTCCTCGTCTTACTCATCTTCTTCTTCTTCTACTCTTTGGTCTTCCTCGTCTTCTCCTTGTCTTGTCTTCTTCTTGTCTTCCTCGTCTTCTTCTTCTTCTCTTTCGTCTAACCCTAACACTTCTTCTTCTTCTTGTCTTCTTCTTCTCTTTCGTCTTCTTCTTCTTCTCTTTCATCTTCCTTGTCTTCTTCTTCTTCTTCTCTTTCGTCTTCCTCGTCTTCTTCTTCTCATTCTTCTCTTTTTGTCTTCCTTGTCTTCTTCGTCTTCATCGTCTTCTTCTTCTTCTTCTTCTCTTTCGTTTTCCTCATCTTCTTCTTGTCTTTTCTTGTCTTCCTCATCTTCCTCCTCGTCTTCTTCTTGTCTTCTTCTTCTCTTTCGTCTTCTTCTTCTTCTCTTTCATCTTCCTCGTCTTCTTCTTCTTCTCTTTCGTCTTCCTTGTCTTCTTCTTCTTCTTCTTCTCTTTCGTCTTCCTTGTCTTCTTCTTCTTCTTCTTCTCTTTCATCTTCCTCATCTTCTTCTTCTTCTCTTTCATCTTCGTCGTCTTCTTCTTCTTCTTCTTCTTCTTCTCTTTCGTCTTCCTCGTCTTCTTCTTCTTCTTCTTCTCTTTCGTCTTCGTCGTCTTCTTCTTCTTCTTCTTCTTCTCTTTCATTTTCCTCATCTTCTTCTTGTCTTTTCTTGTCTTCCTCATCTTCCTCCTTGTCTTCTTCTTGTCTTCTTCTCTTTCATCTTCCTCGTCTTACTCATCTTCTTCTTCTACTCTTTGGTCTTCCTCGTCTTCTCCTTGTCTTGTCCTCTTCTTGTCTTCCTCGTCTTCTTCTTCTTCTCTTTCGTCTAACCCTAACCCTTCTTCTTCTTCTTGTCTTCTTCTTCTCTTTCGTCTTCTTCTTCTTCTCTTTCATCTTCCTCATCATCTTCTTCTTCTTCTTCTCTTTCGTCTTCCTTGTCTTCTTCTTCTTCTTCTTCTTCTTCTTCTTCTCTTTCGTCTTCCTCGTCTTCTTCTTCTTCTCTTTCGTCTTCCTTGTCTTCTTCTCTTTCGTCTTCTTCTTCTTCTCTTTCGTCTTCCTTGTCTTCTTCTTCTTCTTCTTCTTCTCTTTCGTCTTCCTTGTCTTCTTCTTCTTCTTCTTCTTGTCTTGTCTTCTGCTCCTCCGCCTGACGCTAGGGTTTAAACGTGTCAGTGACCCAGTTTATGAGCCTTCTGTCTCCAGTCTGTTTCCTCAGCTCTGACTGACTGCCCTCATTAATGATAACACACACATTAACAAAGACAGCAGACAGAATGATGGCTCAGTCATACACATAAACACAGATGAATAACCATATGTTAAAATGGTATGAGTACTCAACCATACTCGTGGATATAACTGCTGTTTATGTTTTTATTTGCTGGAAGTTCATCAAACACACTCACATATTCATCCCTACGCTGCTGAGTTTGTCTCGTCATAAGATTTGTTTCCTCAAAGAAGAGAAATATTGACCCTCTGAAGATGGAAACGTAGCTATTCTACAGTCTGGGAACAAGTTAGTTTGTTTTTATAAGGTTGAGGTTGTAGGAACAAGTGCTCAATCAGCCACTACCTTCAGAAACACGTTTTTCTGTCTGAATCTGGACATTTTAGCCCCAGTTATTCAAATTAGACCTATGGTAGTACTAACGTGCACAGTGTCTGCCCTCTACAGGTCGACACTCTCAACTACAGCTGACGTTTTAATTCTATTGTAGGGATGCAGGATAACCTGACACATCAGATGGATTCACACACTCATCTGGTAAACCTCTCATAGACGGCGTTTGGGAAGGTTGGAGGCTTTGAACAAAACTCAGAGTGTGATTGGATGAACGTTCTGTCTCATCTTTACGGGCCAATCAGAGCAACAAAACACGTGACATAGCCGCAACCAAGGAAGAATGGTAACCGTGGCATGAGCGGTAAACCAGTGAAATGGTAAATAAACTAGCCACGGTACTGGGATGCAGATGGAGTAGTGTTTAGAGGGAACCCCCACGTATGCAGACTGTCCTCTGAATAAAAGTACCAAACCCAAAAATCAATCCTGATTTTATTCTGAATAACCACAGCATCTTTCAGCTATGATTGGCGGCGTGTCTGTCTTTGCCTTCATGTTAGCTGGCGTTTCCTTTTTCCTCATCTAAACTGATATTTGACACTTTAATGTGAAATGTTGATGAAGTAAATCAGAATTTCTTTGTGACTGGAGGCTCTAAAGTGTGATTCCTCCAGGAGAGGTTCAAGCTTCCTGGAAAGTGAAATCACAACAGGACCGAGTTTGTTGTGATGGAAATGAATGATTATCCGATCTTTATCTGTTTAACAGCACATGGAACAGAATTTCAAGTGTTTAGATGTGGTTTGATTATAGTGCTGGGTTATTATTTTCATATTTCGCCTTAATGCATAGGAGCTATGACACTGAGAGGAACAGCCAGGCTGTAATCAACGTCGTCTTATTTTAAAACTGGAGGCATTATTTTAGATGGAAGGACTGAGTAGAACGCCTGCAGAGGCCTGAGCTCTGCTCGCTGTGTGTGTTTAATGTGAGTTTTAAAGACTCCTGGCAGTAATACTGTGGACCTCAGGGGAAATATGGGGGTGGTTTGATGGTTCTCAATGACAGACACGCTCCACTGTCAGAGGACAGTAGGGACGTTTTGGTCATTTCTCCAGGAATCACTGATGTGTCTTCTGGAAAAAATGCTTTGTTAGACAATAAATGGAGATACCTGTATGATTCTTGTGAAACTGTCTGAAATGTCCTCATTATCACAGGAAAACCATCAGTAGGTCATCAACTTTATTCCCCAGGCCTAATGGGAACAGCTTGATGTCTCTTTTTTGGGCCTTATAACAGTTCATTCAATAAATACTGACAATACCGACTTCAAATACAGAGTCTGTAATGATGCAGTATTACAGACTCTATATTTGAAGTTGGTATTGTCAGTATTTATTGAATGAACTGTTATGTTGTTGGATGCTCTCAGGCACTTTATATAGTGTTACAGACTCTGTATTTTTTCTTAATCTTGATGTGTGTTATGTCAGTGTATGTTGAGCTGTGTACGTTGCACTACTGCCCAAGGCAAATTTCCCCTCAGGGACAATAAAGTACATCTTATCTTAAACCCCACCTGAGAAACACTGAGCTCAAGAATGTGCAAAATAAATTTTAAAAATGGAGAAAGTAGTGAAGGGAACTAAACAAAGATCATAATAAACAGAACTTTCTAGGTTGTTTAGAGGCTGTTAAAGGAGAAATAACAGGCAGCAGAGCTGTTGAGATAATTATTCTAATAAATGAGTGTGATCTCTGCAGACAGCCTTCATGTTCGATCATTATTCATCCTGACAGAAAGACTGAAATCAGAGTCCTCTTTGGATGTCTGAACTGTAAACGGATCAGAATATTCCTCTGAGTCTTTCATCAAATGAACCTGATGCTCTTTAAACTGGAGCGCTGCGACAGTTCGATGACTACTAAAGGGTTAACTCTCTGTGTTTGCTGTTAAAATACAACAGGATTTAAAAAGTCCTCTCAGAGAATAAAAACAGCTGAATCCACAGGCGGACTGATCCTCTGGTTACCTGTCCAGGTGCCGCGGTCGTGACCGGTCAGAGGCCTCAGAGGACGAATGCCCCGCCTCCATCCCTTTCCTCAGCCGACACATCCAGACGCTGAAGAAGAAAGTCCGCCGCTTCGAGGATCAGTTCGAGCAGGAGATGAACTACAAGGTAGGATGAGATCAGACGTCAGGAGGGTTTTATTAAAAGAACCTATCACCTTTCAGCTCCCACAGCCAATCACAGCTCTTCTCTCTTCACAGCAGTCCATTTAAATACGACGTAGTTCTCACTAACCCCTGTTTGATCCATGCTGCTGCTGGCAAAGCTTCACCTCTGACCTTTGTCAGTGTAGTTCTATTACTTTATTTATCCTCATAGATCTAATCTACTCTATTCTATTCTATTCTACTCTATTCTACTCTATTCTATTCTACTCTATTCTACTCTATTCTATTCTATTCTACTCTATTCTATTCTATTCTATTCTATTCTACTCTATTCTAATCTACTCTATTCTATTCTATTCTATCTACTCTATTCTATTCTACTCTATTCTACTCTATTCTATTCTACTCTATTCTATTCTACTCTATTCTATTCTATTCTATCTACTCTATTCTATTCTACTCTATTCTACTCTATTCTATTCTACTCTATTCTATTCTACTCTATTCTATTCTATTCTATTCTACTCTATTCTGTTCTACTCTATTCTATTCTATTCTACTCTGTTCTACTCTATTCTACTCTATTCTATTCTGCTCTATTCTATTGTATTCTATTCTATTCTATTCTACTCTGTTCTATTCTACTCTACTCTATTCTATTCTATTCTACTTTATTCTACTCTATTCTATTCTATTCTACTCTATTCTATTCTACTCTATTCTATTCTACTCTATTCTATTCTATTCTATTCCACTCAGTTCTACTCTATTCTATTCTACTCTATTCTATTCTATTCTATTCTACTTTATTCTACTCTATTCTACTCTGTTCTACTCTATTCTATTCTACTCTATTCTATTCTACTCTATTCTACTCTATTCTGTTCTATTCTACTCTATTCTATTCTATTCTACTCTGTTCTACTCTATTCTATTCTATTCTACTTTATTCTACTCTGTTCTACGCTATTCTATTCTATTCTACTTTATTCTACTCTATTCTATTCTATTCTACTCTATTCTACTCTATTCTATTCTACTCTATTATATTCTACTCTATTTTATTCTACTCTATTCTATTCTATTCTACTTTATTCTACTCTATTCTATTCTACTTTATTCTACTCTATTCTATTCTATTCTACTCTGTTCTACTCTATTCTATTCTATTCTACTCTATTTTATTCTACTCTATTCTATTCTATTCTACTTTATTCTACTCTATTCTATTCTATTCTACTTTATTCTACTCTATTCTATTCTACTCTATTCTATTCTATTCTACTCTATTCTATTCTACTCTATTCTATTCTATTCTACTTTATTCTACTCTATTCTATTCTTTTCTATTCTATTCTACTTTATTCTACTCTATTCTATTCTATTCTAGTCTTTTCTATTCTACTCTAATGTACTCTATTCTATTTTACTCTATTCTATTCTACTCTATTCTATTCTACTCTATTCTATTCTATTCTACTTTATTCTACTCTATTCTATTCTATTCTACTCTGTTCTACTCTATTCTATTCTATTCTACTCTATTCTACTCTATTCTATTCTACTCTATTTTATTCTACTCTATTGTATTCTATTCTACTTTATTCTACTCTATTCTATTCTACTTTATTCTACTCTATTCTATTCTACTCTGCTCTACTCTATTCTATTCTATTCTACTCTATTTTATTCTACTCTATTCTATTCTACTTTATTCTACTCTATTCTATTCTATTCTGTTCTACTCTATTCTATTCTATTCTACTCTATTTTATTCTACTCTGTTCTACTCTATTATATTCTACTCTATTCTATTCTATTCTATTCTACTTTATTCTTTTCTATTCTACTTTATTCTACTCTATTCTACTCTGTTCTACTCTATTCTATTCTATTCTACTCTATTCTATTCTACTCTATTCTACTCTATTCTATTCTACTCTATTCTACTCTATTCTACTCTGTTCTACACTATTCTATTCTACTCTATTTTATTCTACTCTATTCTATTCTATTCTACTTTATTCTACTCTATTCTATTCTATTCTACTTTATTCTACTCTATTCTATTCTATTCTGTTCTACTCTATTCTATTCTATTCTACTCTATTTTATTCTACTCTGTTCTATTCTATTCTACTTTATTCTACTCTATTCTATTCTACTCTGTTCTACTCTATTCTATTCTATTCTACTTTATTCTTTTCTATTCTATTCTACTTTATTCTACTCTATTCTACTCTATTCTATTCTATTCTATTCTATTCTACTTTATTCTACTCTATTCTACTCTGTTCTAATCTGTTCTACTCTATTCTATTCTATTCTACTTTATTCTACTCTATTCTATTCTATTCTACTCTATTCTATTCCACTCTTTTCTACTCTATTCTATTCTATTCCACTCTGTTCTACTCTATTCTATTCTATTCTATTCTACTTTATTCTACTCTATTCTATTCTATTCTACTCTACTCTGTTCTACTCTATTCTATTCTATTCTATTCTACTCTGTTCTATTCTACTCTATTCTATTCTATTCTATTCTATTCTACTTTATTCTACTCTATTCTATTCTATTCTACTCTGTTCTACTCTATTCTATTCTATTTTACTCTATTCTATTCTACTCTATTCTATTCTATTCTACTCTGTTCTACTCTATTCTATTCTATTCTACTTTATTCTACTCTATTCTATTCTACTCTGTTCTACTCTATTCTATTCTATTCTACTCTATTCTACTCTATTCTATTCTACTCTATTCTATTCTACTCTATTCTATTCTACATTATTCTATTGTATTCTATTCTACTTTATTCTATTCTATTCTAGTCTTTTATATTCTACTCTAATCTACTCTATTCTATTTTACTCTATTCTATTCTACTCTGTTCTATTCTACTCTATTCTATTCTATTCTATTCTATTCTACTTTATTCTACTCTATTCTATTCTATTCTACTCTGTTCTACTCTATTCTATTCTATTTTACTCTGTTCTATTCTACTCTATTCTATTCTATTCTACTCTGTTCTACTCTATTCTATTCTATTCTACTTTATTCTACTCTATTCTATTCTACTCTGCTCTACTCTATTCTATTCTATTCTACTCTATTTTTGTTCTGCTCTATATTCTGTTCTGCTTTATTCTGCTCTATTCTATGCTCTATTCTGTTTCTACTCTGTTCTATTCTCTATTCTGCTCTATTTTATTCTGCTCTGATTCTATTCTGTTCTGCTTTGTTCTGCTCTATTCTATTCTGTTCTGCTTTGTTCTGCTCTATTCTGCTCTGTTCTGCTCTTCTATTCTGTTCTATTCTGCTCTATTCTGTTCTGCTCTATTCTGCTCTGTTCTATTCTGCTCTATTCTGCTCTATTCTGCTCTGTTCTGCACTGTTCTATTCTGCTCTGTTTTGTTCTGTTCTCTTCTGTTCTATTCTATTCTGCTCTGTTCTGTTCTGTTCTGCTCTGTTCTGCTCTGTTCTGTTCTGCTCTGCTCTGCTCTGTTCTACTCTGTTCTGTTCTGCTCTATTTTGTTCTGCTCTGTTCTGTTCTATTCTGCTTTGTTCTGCTCTATTCTATTCTATTCTACTTTATTCTACTCTATTCTACTCTGTTCTACTCTATTCTATTCTATTCTACTCTATTCTATTCTACTCTATTCTATTCTACTTTATTCTACTCTATTCTACTCTATTCTACTCTATTCTATTCTACTCTATTTTATTCTACTCTATTCTATTCTATTCTACTTTATTCTACTCTATTCTATTCTATTTTACTTTATTCTACTCTATTCTACTCTGTTCTACTCTATTCTATTCTATTCTACTCTATTCTATTCTATTCTACTTTATTCTACTCTATTCTACTCTTTTCTACTCTATTCTATTCTATTCTACTCTATTCTATTCTATTCTACTTTATTCTACTCTATTCTACTCTGTTCTACTCTATTCTATTCTATTCTATTCTACTTTATTCTACTGTATTCTACTCTGTTCTACTCTGTTCTACTCTATTCTATTCTATTCTACTCTATTCTATTCTACTCTCTTCTATTCTACTCTATTCTACTCTATTCTTTTCTATTCTATTCTACTTTATTCTACTCTATTCTATTCTATTCTACTTTATTCTACTCTATTCTATTCTATTCTGTTCTACTCTATACTATTCTTTTCTACTTTATTCTATTCTACTCTATTCTACTTTATTCTACTCTATTCTACTCTGTTCTATTCTATTCTACTCTATTCTACTCTATTCTATTCTATTCTACTCTATTCTATTCTATTCTACTTTATTCTACTCTACTCTGTTCTACTCTATTCTATTCTTCTCTATTCTATTCTACTCTATTCTATTCTATTCTACTTTATTCTACTCTATTCTACTCTGTTCTACTCTATTCTATTCTACTCTATTCTATTCTATTCTATTCTACTTTATTCTATTCTATTCTATTCTACTTTATTCTACTCTATTCTACTCTGTTCTACTCTATTCTATTCTACTCTATTCTATTCTATTCTACTCTGTTCTACTCTATTCTATTCTACTCTGTTCTACTCTTTTCTATTCTAATCTATTCTATTCTATTCTATTCTACTTTATTCTACTCTATTCTATTCTATTCTAGTCTTTTCTATTCTACTCTAATGTACTCTATTCTATTTTACTCTATTCTACTCTATTCTATTCTACTCTATTCTACTCTATTCTGTTCTATTCTACTCTATTCTATTCTACTCTGTTCTACTCTATTCTATTCTATTCTACTTTATTCTACTCTATTCTACTCTGTTCTACTCTGTTCTACTCTATTCTATTCTATTCTACTTTATTCTACTCTATTCTATTCTACTTTATTCTACTCTATTCTATTCTATTCTATTCTACTCTGTTCTATTCTATTCTATTCTACTCTATTTTATTGTACTTTATTCTATTCTATTCTACTTTATTCTACTCTATTCTATTCTATTCTACTCTGTTCTACTCTATTCTATTCTATTTTACTCTATTCTATTCTACTCTATTCTATTCTATTCTACTCTGTTCTACTCTATTCTATTCTATTCTACTTTATTCTACTCTATTCTATTCTACTCTGTTCTACTCTATTCTATTCTATTCTACTCTATTCTACTCTATTCTATTCTACTCTATTCTATTCTACTCTATTCTATTCTACATTATTCTATTGTATTCTATTCTACTTAATTCTATTCTATTCTAGTCTTTTATATTCTACTCTAATCTACTCTATTCTATTTTACTCTATTCTATTCTACTCTATTCTATTCTACTCTATTCTATTCTATTCTACTCTGTTCTACTCTATTCTATTCTATTCTACTTTATTCTACTCTATTCTATTCTATTCTATTCTACTCTGTTCTACTCTATTCTATTCTATTCTACTCTATTTTTTTCTACTCTATTCTATTCTATTCTACTTTATTCTACTCTATTCTATTCTACTTTATTCTACTCTATTCTATTCTATTCCACTCTGTTCTACTCTATTCTATTCTATTCTATTCTACTCTACTCTATTCTATTCTATTCTACTCTGTTCTACTCTATTCTATTCTATTCTATTCTACTTTATTCTACTCTATTCTATTCTATTCTAGTCTTTTCTATTCTACTCTAATCTACTCTATTCTATTTTACTCTATTCTATTCTACTCTATTCTATTCTATTCTACTCTGTTCTACGCTATTCTATTCTATTCTACTTTATTCTACTCTATTCTATTCTATTCTACTCTGTTCTACTCTATTCTATTCTACTCTATTCTATTCTACTCTAGTCTATTCTACTCTATTTTATTCTACTCTATTCAATTCTATTCTACTCTGTTCTACTCTATTCTATTCTACTCTATTCTACTCTATTCTTTTCTATTCTATTCTATTCTACTTTATTCTACTCTATTCTATTCTATTCTATTCTACTCTGTTCTACTCTATTCTATTCTATTCTATTCTGATCTATTCTGTTCTATTCTATCTATTCTGTTCTATTCTATTCTGTTCTACTCTATTCTGTTCTGTTCTATTCTGTTCTATTCTATTCTATCTATTCTATTCTGTTATGTTTATTCTATTAAGTTTTATTATGTTCTATTCTGTTCTGTTCTATTCTATTAAGTTCTATTCTGTTCTGTTCTGATTTATTCTGTTCTATTCTATCTGTTCTATTCTATTCTGCTCTGTTCAATTCTATTCTGTTATGTTCTGTTCTATTCTATTCTGATCTATTCTGTTCTATTCTATCTATTCTGTTCTATTCTATTCTGTTCTGATCTATTCTGTTCTATTCTATCTATTCTGTTCTACTCTATTCTGTTCTGTTCTGATCTATTCTGTTCTGTTCTATTCTGTTATGTTCTGTTCTATTCTATTCTGATCTATTCTGTTCTATTCTATCTATTCTGTTCTGATCTATTCTGTTCTGTTCTATTCTGTTATGTTCTGTTCTATTCCACTCTGTTCTGATCTATTCTGTTCTATTCTGCTCTGTTCTATTCTGTTCTATTCTATTAAGTTATATTATGTTCTATTCTGTTCTATTCTATTCTGTTCTATTCTGCTCTGTTCTATTCTATTCTGTTCTATTCTATTCTATTCTATTCTGCTCTGTTCTATTCTATTCTGTTCTATTCTATTCTATTCTGCTCTGTTCTATTCTATTCTGTTTTGTTCTGCTCTGTTGTGTTCTGTTCTGCT
>NC_054884.1:40785048-40811683 GCF_018320785.1 Cheilinus undulatus | reverse complement strand
TATATTATTTTGTATGTTTTTAACAGTTTCACTGTAATTTTTGCATTGAAATTTTTGAGTATTTGCATGAAAATTTTGGATGTTTTTTATGTTTGTTTTTTGTAATTTTGAAAATGTGTTGGATTTCATTGAATTGATTGAATTTTTTGGGGGGGGGGGACAATTTGCTTCTGAATTTTTAGGTATGCTCACAGAAACTTGTGGATTTTTATTTTTTAATTTTGGGAATTTGACTGGGAATTGGGAGGCATGGTATCCTTGGATATTGCTAGAATGTAATGGAATTAACAGGAGAATTTGTTGGCATGTTTGGGAGAATTTTCCATTGTTTGGGGGAATTTGGGGAATTTGCTTCAGTATTTTTCTGAAAAATTTCAGGACATGGATTTTTTTTTTCAAATGGAATTTTTATCTGAAATAGGTTTTATAGTAAAGTTTAATTGAAACATTTGAGGAAGACTTTTAAAAAAATTGGGGTTCTTTTTTAAAATATGACTAAGAATTTTGCACAGAAATTTTCATTTCCAAACATTTGAGTCTAATTTTAAACGACGAAAACTCAAAACATTTTAGTCTGGTTTTAAACGACGAAAATTCAAAACATTTTAGTCTAGTTTAAGTCAACGAAAATTCAAAACATTTTAGTCTAGTTTTAGTCAACGAAAATTCAAAACATTTTAGTCTAGTTTTAGTCGACAAAATCTCAAAACATTTTAGTCTAGTTTTAGTCGACGAAAATTCAAAACATTTTAGTCTTGTTTTAGTCGACGAAAATTCAAAACATTTTAGTCTAGTTTTAGTCGACGAAATCTCAAAACATTTTAGTCTAGTTTTAGTCGACGAAAATTCAAAACATTTTAGTCTTGTTTTAGTCGACGAAAATTCAAAACATTTTAGTCTTGTTTTAGTCGACGAAAATTCAAAACATTTTAGTCTAGCTTAAGTCAACGAAAATCTCAAAACATTTTAGTCTAGTTTTATTCGACGAAAATTCAAAACATTTTAGTCTAGCTTAAGTCAACGAAAATCTCAAAACATTTTAGTCTAGTTTTAGTCGACGAAAATTCAAAACATTTTAGTCTAGTTTTAGTCGACGAAAATTCAAAACATTTTAGTCTAGTTTTAGTCAACGAAAATTCAAAACATTTTAGTCTAGTTTTAGTCAACGAAAATTCAAAACATTTTAGTCTAGCTTTAGTCGACAAAATCTCAGAACATTTTATTTCTCCACAGTGGAGAAATAACACAGATTTTGAATGTCAGATGAAAACTACATTACATTTTAGTCTAGTTTAGTCATCTTGACATTAACTAAACTTAGTTTTTGTCAGTTTTAGTCATCACAGATTTATTTTTGTTTGTCTTAATCTAGTTTTTGTCATGGCTTAAAAGGCTGTCGACGAACATTTTTAGTCATAGTTTTAGTTGAGTGTGTAGAACTTGTATTTTTTGAGACAGGTATCAATCTAATTTGTCTTTTAATAATACTCTATCAGTGTTTAAAAGTCAAATAACAACTGTACTTCCTTTCTGTTTAAACTGTTTTTCAGGCACAACAGTTGGGAGCCAGAGGAAAATATTTTGGATCCAAGGTTACTGGCAGCGTTTCATAAGAGGTCTGTGTCTGCATGTGTTTGTTAGCTGAAAAAGCCACATACTAGTGCGGTGGTTCAACCTTGGGGTCAGGACCCCCTTTGGGGTCGTGAGACACTAAGGGGGGGGGGGGGGGGGTGTTCAGATCCCCTAAAAAAACTAGGAATATTTTTAGAATTCCACTGTTGCCACTTTACAACAATTTTGCCAAATTTTAACCAGTTTTCATCAATTTTTCCCACAAGTGTTATAACTTTTTATCATTTAACCCCTATTTTTGTCAGTTTTAAACTCTTTCCACCACTTTTTTCTGCCTGTTTTTGCCAATTCTAAACCAATTCTTGCCACATAGGCCTTATGCTGTCTCTGTTGACCCATTATTGCCACTATTAACCCCATTTTACTACTTTTTATGACCAATTTTTCCCATTTTAACCACATTTCACTATCTGATACGGCCATTTTTGCCAGTTTGACCACTTTCTGCCAATACCTGCCTATTTTTACTTTCTCAATTAGCACTATTATACAAGTTTATATATTGATTTTTCTTTCCATTTCACCAGATTTCCACCCATTTAAAGTCTCTTCAGCCACATTTTAATTCCCCTTTACCACTATTTATGCCCATTTTTGCCGCTGTAACCCATTTTTGCCTTTTTTTAAATTATTTTTGTCTATTCGTATATAAATGTTGCCACTTCTGACCCATTTCTGCTACTTTTAAGATCCAACTTCACCATCTTTTCCACCATTTTTTGCCATTTTTAACCCATTTTTTCTATTTTTAACCCATTTTAATTCTTTTTTTTTAGAGTTTTACTATAAAATATGATCTTTGCTTAACGTGCACTAACAGCATAAAAATATGGTTCTATTTTCTGTTGATGACAGAAAGCTAGAGCCTCCTCTCTTTAATTTCCGCCTGTTTTAACTCGTGCGTTGTGCCGTTGTGTTTCAGAGAACAAGAGAGGGAGCTGCTGTTCCAGAAAAAAGGAAAGAGGCCCCGGGGACGTCCACGAAAGATCCTGGTAAGGTTTTTAATCTGCTGTAGATTTTCATGAGTAGAGTGGCGGCCGTCCCGCAGCGTTCACTGATTTATTCTTCATCTTTTCAGCCGCCTCCCCCCGCTGTGACTAAAGACCGCTCCTCGTCCTCCTCTTCCTCCGGCCTCTCATCGTCTGCCTCTTCCTCCGATGATGAGGATCACTCAAAGAAGTCCAAGCCGGCCCCCCGCGCCCACCCCGTCCCGCAGAAGAGGCCTCAGATCCTCCTGGCCAAACCGGAGCCGCCACGCAAGAAGAAGCGTGGGAGGAAGCCGCTCCACCCTGACCTGAAGGCGCTGAGGCAAGCCAAGAGCAGACCGTCCCCTCCTCCTCCCCCTCCCCCGCCCCCACCACGGCACCACCAGGCCCTCAGACTGCCCAGGGACGAGCCCCGCCCCGGGGTGAAGAAGCCGCTGCAGCCGGCCAGCTTCACCTACACCGGGCTGAGCCGCAGCTCCAGAGAGGACGCCGCCGCCCACACCACCTCCAGCTTCTCCCAGAGTTCCGCCTCCAAGTCTGGACCTGTCAGCAGCATGTGGACGAGTCGCTCCATGTCGCCGTCCTCCTCGTCCTATAAGAGCGGTCCATCCTCTCACAGTAAAAACTCTCTGTCTGAGCTGAAGCGCTCGCTCTCGGAAACCTCCGGAAACAGAGATGGCTTCAAGGGGGGCGGGGCCCTGATGCACAGCGGTTTCAGTCAGACGGTGCCACGCTCCTCACTGAGTCACAGGAGGACAGAAGGAGGAGCATCCCAAGCCGGGGCGCTTCAGCACAAACAGCAGAGCCTTTCCAAACCGTCGTCATCGCCAACGCCACGAGACCGAGCCAGCCAGGCTCTCAGCCTGCGGGCGCTCAACCTGCAGAGCGTCAGCAAGACGCCAACCAGCAGCAGCGCCGCCGCAGCTGCAGCGTCTAGAGCAAGTCTACGGAGTGGCGGCGTGGCAGTTAAAGGAGGCGGCGTGAAAGAGACTCGAACATCCTCAGTGCAGCGCTCCAGCATGTCTGCAGGCGGCGCTGCAGAGCACAGCAGGGTGAGAGACGACCGCGGGAAGGAAGTGTCAGCAGAGAGTAAGAAGCTGGGCAGCGGCGTGGAGAGGAAACACGGTCTCGGCTCGCAAACACGCAGCCTGAACGAGCTCAGCACCGGAGACTCTGACGAAACCAGCAGCAGCGAATCAGAGCACGGCGCCTCCCTGTTTCCAAACATCAGCCGGCCCAGCTACGGAGACGACGCCACAGAGTCGGACACGGAGACGGACTGGAGGCCGGCCCACAGCCTCCTGGAGCACGTGTTCGTCACAGACGTCACCGCCAACTTCATCACGGTTACGGTGAAGGAGTCGCCGACCAGCGTGGGATTCTTCAACTCCAGAAATCACTGAAGGAAGGAAACAACCCCTCACAACCCGTCTTCTACAGTTCTCAGTGTTCCTACGGCGCCATGCACGCCACTTGACAGAAACGTGCACAAAATGTTCCGGAACTTTTTTTAGAGTCCGGACAAACGGACAGATCCCACGGTTTCATTCAGATGGAAAAAAAGACGGAAACATAAAAGAAATGTAGGAACCCTGATGTTTGACCCCGTTTACACCTGTTTGAACATGCAGCTTTTCTACGGCGGCCCTGAATGTCAACTGCTAAAACATGTCAGTGATGCACAAAAACATTTCATCAACTGCATTAAACATTTCAGAAGAATACTTTATGAAACACCAAAGTGTCTGAAACAAACAAGAAAACTGTTTTAAGTGAGACAAAAATACATAAATGTAAAATAAATAACAGTAAAAACATTTAACCAAATGGAAAAAGTCATGACATACAAAAGCTTTCTGTGAAGACAAAACATTTTAGTGAAACTCTAAAAGATCTAATTATAGACTTAGGAATATTAACCATTTAACCATATTTGTGTTAAAAATATTTAACAAAAAAATGAAACTTTTTTATCATACCCGAGACAAAAACTCTTTAAAATGTAAAAATACTTTGGGAAGGGCAGGATCACTTATTGACCTGTGCATATGTCCTGTCTCTCTTCAACTGTCCTTTCAAAATAAAAACTAAAAGCTTTAATAAACTACCCTGCATAAAAAATTTAAAAAAATGAAAATATGTTGTTGTGACATGATAAAATATTCCCTGAAATACAAAAACATTTTGTGCTGCACGAAAATAGGGAATGGAGTGATTTAATTTATTTTATCATCTTTATTATTATTATTATTTTGAAACATGTAAACATGTTTTTTAAATGTGTTGTATCATTTCAAAGACGGTAAAAACATTTGTGAAAAACCAATGCTGTTTAACTTTTTATTAGGAACACAAATTTAGTGTAACATTTTTGAAAACACAAAAACCTCATAAATATTTTTTAAAATATCCAAAACATTTCTCGAAGCATTTTGTCAAATGCAGATTACTTTCTGAGATGCAATAAATTCCAGGAAATCAAAAAAAACAAAGCGAAACACAAAAAACCTTTTAAAATTTAAAAATAATTTTTCGAAATGCAGAAATACTTGGTGAAACATTTGAAAAGCAAAAAAAAGTGAAAAACCACAGTGCTAAAAAATTCTGAATAAGCTAAAACATTTCAGGAAAGATTTCTTAAAAAACAAAAAAAATTACAAATTATTTTGTAAAATGCAAAATATAAGACCTTAAAATATTTCAGTATTGTGAAACACTGAAACAATTTTTGAATTACAAAAATGTGATTAAATTTTCACTAATTTTGCTTCTTGTCATCCATGTTATATTTTTACTGTTAGAAAAATTTTAGATTTCTTGTAACACAACAGCACCTTGTAAGGTGTTTTTTTTTGTGCGTGTGTTTTATAACGTAATTTCTTATATAATTTTTTATCTCTTTTTTTTGCAGTTGAACATAAGGGCCACCGTACAGGAAATAAAACAAAGGTCATTATTTTGAAAAGTCTTCATGTATTTAATACGACAGGACTCTTACTTTTAAAAATGAAGTGGATCCATTCAATTTTGAGGAAAAAAAGAGTTCGAAATATTTTTCAAAGAATCCAAAATATTTGAGATTTTAAAGTTGTAAATTAATGGAATCAAACAGTTGTTTTTGTTTAAAAATTTCTAAATTATGAGAAGTAAAAAGGTCTTAAATTTTGACTGTATTTACACGAAAAGTGTCCTATTTTTCCTAAAAAACTAACAGCTCTTCTTTAATTGGCTCGTGTAATTTAACATGTTTTAACCTCCTGAGACTCGAGTGTTTGTGTGTAAAGCAGTTCAAATAAATTCCCTTAAATTTCCGATCATATTCAAGAACATTTTGACACATTCCACCTACAAATTTTCAATTAAATTACAAATAAATTCACCAGAATTCCAAAGAAAATTGTGGAAATAAAAAAATAACACCCAAACAACTTTTCCCAAATTTAAAAAATTTTAAACTGAAATTATAGAAACATCCTCCCCCCCAAAAATCCTAAAAATCCAACCTGATTTCTCAACATTTCAAAGCAAAATAGTCAAAAATACAAATAAATTCCACCAGAACTCCATGTAAAATTTCCCAAAACATCCCAGTCATTCAAAAAAAAAATCCCCCTAGATTTCTAATGACCAAAAACTTAAAGTGTAATTCTGCTAAAATGTCCTCTCACATTCCCCCTAAAATTCAACTCAGGTCCCCCAATTCCCAGAAAAGTACCTGAGAATTTAACCCCCCCCCCCCCCCACCACCACCACCACCACCAACTTAAAACCACACGCTTCAAATTCTACGAACATTTCCCCTAAAAAGGCAGGAAATTCTTGAACATTTAAAATTCCCTAAACATTCCAGGCAAATAAAGGTGTCTGTAAATTCTGGACGGTTGTCTCAAACTTTGTAACATCAGAATTGATCACTGTGTGACCGGAAAGCTGAGCTGTGATCAGCGTGCGTGTTTTAGTCAGCGGTGTAAACGGGGTCTAACCACAGATGGATGTAGACTCCACCCCTCCAGTGCCTCAGGTTCTTCTCAGAGACGTCTAAGCTCACTGCCTCCGTTCAGCCGTTTGCTACGGTACGTTCGAGTCGGACATTTCGTGCTTTTTGGACCTTTTTCAGACTAAATCTGTGGCTTTACTCCAGACGGCATGTTTTTAAAGCTCCTGGAACACGTGGAGTGTGTGATTTTAATTTCTCTCGGGACCAAAGGTGTGATGAATGTGAACCATCTGGTTTTATGTGACAGTTTTCTTGCACTGCATTCAATGTAAGCTTCATCTCAGAGACATTCCCTCGTCACGTTTCTAACATTTACATCCGTCTGTGTGTGTTTTTGGAGCTGAATATGTGTTAATTTATATTTGTAAATATGTTTTTTTCATGTGATAAATCTCTGGTGCTCATGTTTGGCCAGCTAGCTTCCGATCGTGTAGCCTGTGTGCCTCTCGGATATTTTCAAGCTATCTGAAATAAACCAGAACCAATATGTAATCAATACCTGTCCTCGTGTCTGGGTGCTGTTCACAGCTTCACCTGCAGAGGGTGCTGTTGGACTACAATCTCCCCATGCTCAGCTGGTCTGGCAGTGATTTTCTCAATGATTCTTCGCATTATTCCTTAAAAATGTGCTTCTGTTTATCTGAGATTGTCTCAAATTTATGTTTTAAACCAGCAATACTCACTACAGCAATACTACACATGTGGCTCTGGAGCCACATGTGGATCTTTTGTGACCATTTGTGGCTCTTTTATGTCTAAATTTTTAATATTCCCCAAGAAAACCTTAAAAAAGGGAAACTTTTGACATTTTCACAATTTGTTGCCACTTTTCACCCATTTGAGCTACGTTTTGCCACTAAATACAACTTTTGTCCTACTTTTTCCCCCATTTTTTTGCCATGTCCTTTTGCCAGTTTTTTGCCACTTTAATCCAGTTTTGCCCCTTTTCACCTTTTTTGCCACTTTTTGCCCATTGAAGCTTTGTTCGCAATTAAATACTACTTGTTTCCTACTTTTTCCCCCTTTTTTTGCCACGTCCTTTTGCCGATGTTCCTAATTTTTTGCTACTTAAATCCAATTTTTGCCCCTTTTCACCATTTTTTTGACACTTTCCACCCATTTAAGCTACCTTTTGCCATTAAATACCACTCGTTTCCTATTTTTTGCCCATTTTAGCCACTTCTTTTAGCCTCTTTTATCTTTTTTGGCCCAGTAAAGCTATGTTAGCGATTAAAAACCACTTTTTCCTACTTTTTTCCCCTTTTTTTTGCCACATCCCTTTGGTAATTGTACCATTGTTTTGCCACTTTAATCCAATTTTTGCCCCTTTCAACCATTTTTTGCCACTTTATGCTCATTTATACTACCTAAGCCATTAAATAACACTTGTTTCCTACTTTTCCCCCCATTTTTAACCACTTCCTTTTACCAGTTTTCCATTTATTTTGCCACTTTTTGCCCATTTAAGCTACGTTCACAATTAAATACTACTTGTTTCCTACTTTTTCCCTTTTTTGCCACTTCCTTTTGCCAGTTTTCCAAATTTGTTGCTATAGTTATCCAATTTTTTTTTACACTTTTCACCCATTTAGGCTGCCTTTTGCCATTAAATACCACTTGTTTCCTATTTTTTACTCATTTTAGCCACTTCTTTTAGCCTCCTATCTCTTTTTTGCCCAGTAAAACTACGTTCGCAATTAAATAATAATTTTTTCCTACTTTTTCCCATTTTTTGCCATGTCCTTTTGCCAGTTTCCCCAATTTTTTGCCACTTTACTCCAATTTTTGCCCCTTTTCACCATTTTTTGCCACATTAATCCCATTTAGGCTGCCTTTTGCCATTAAATACCACTTGTTTCCTACTTTTTGCCCATTTTTGCCTTTTTTTTAGCCTCTTATCTCTTTTTTGCCCATTAAAGCCACATTTGCAATTGAATACCACTTTTTCCTACTTTCTCCCATTTTTTGCCATGCCCTTTTGCCAACTTTTTGCCAATTTAATCAAATTTTTGTCCCTTTTCACCCTTTTTTCGCTTCTTTTCACCCATTTTTGCTTTTTTTTGACCATTTTTGCCACTATTGACTTATTGTTATTGCTACTTCTAGCCATTTTCACCACTTTGCACCACTTAGATTGTGGTTCTTGCAAAGGTATTTTTCAACAATTTGGCTCTTTGGCTCAACAGGGTTGAGTAACGCTGCTTTAAACAAACTTCAGTTACAACAGAAGAAGCTCTAACATACAACCAGACTTTTAAGGGTCTCCTTTTCCAAAGATCAGATTATTTCATTTGTTTTCACAGGAGAAAACCAGGGATATATCTCTTGTAAATTCACTAAATTCTCAGAGAAGTGCAGTGAAGGTGTCTGGAAGGTCCAGTCACTGGTTCATCAGTATTCCTGGCTACCATTACACCATGAAGACAAAAGAACACTCAGAGAAAAGGTTATTGAAAAGTCTAAGTCAGAGGATGGAGACAAAAACATCTCCAAGTCTCTGAACATCCCCCAGAGTTCAGTTAAATCCATTGTGAAGAAATGAAGGAATATGTCACATGTGTAAATCTAGAAGCAGGAAGGTCAGCACTCAAAATGTCCTTTTCAATGTTTATTCAGGCTAACAGGCCACAACGGACGCGTTTCGACACGTAGGTCTTCTTCAACGCTGACCTAAATGTTGCTGCTAATCGTTGACATATCCCAGGCTGTAATAATCCAACACAAAATAATCTACTTTGCATGTAGTATATCTAATATACTTCATATTTTGGCTTTTTTCCATCTGAAAACATGGGGCCATCATGACAAAAACCTGGCATTTAAAGGGTCAAATCTTTAAAAATTCAAGAATATTTTATATCAATATTTAGGTCAGATGTAGCTGAATAAAATGAGCTCTATGAAAGCAGAATCAGTCAATGAATAATTTTTTAAATAGCGACAATATGGAGAGTGCCTTTTATGAACTAAAGGTCGTAGGTGTAACAAATATTTGAACGGTCCCAGAGAGTTAAAATATACTCAGAAAAGGACAAATGCATGAAAAACTTCTCATCTACAGAAACATGAGTAAATGCAAACAGTGCCTCTCTACCCCTGTGAACTATGATGTTTTCCTTCATGAAATATTTTTGCATTCACTGAAATGTTTTTGTAGTTTTCCCTCAGGGCCACCGTAGAATCACATTAAGCAACAAGACAGCATAAAAACAAACAAACCCCCCCCAATAAAACTCCTGTTCTCACTGGTTCCTCCTTCAATGAGGAGATTTTAACAATATTAAAGAATGAAAAGAACCCAAACAGATCCCCCACAGCCGTGCAGAGCTGGGCGTTTGTGTCTCAGCGTCTGTGAGTGACAGCAGCTATCATCCACCGCGCTGCAGCTTCAGTGATTTATGGTCAGCGTGGAGGAATTTTCCCAAAATAAGTCAGAGTAAACAGCAGCGACAGAGCGGCCTCACAGCAGCGCTCAGCACGAACACTGAGGACAGTGTGAGGCGGTGACCCCCCCACTGAAAACACGTCTGCAGTCAGCGCTCTGCACTCACCAGAGGAATTACTGCAGGACCTAAAGACCTGATTAGAGTTAGTCTGAGAGGAAGTGATGTTTGTTATGAACGTTCAGTTTCAGAATATTTAGCACTCCCAGCATGAAGAAGCTGCACGAAGCTGATAGTCTGTCCAATCATGCCAGTCATCAGGATGATCCATCTTTCAGCTTGAAGCTGATTCGTTGGTTTGCAGTCAGAGAAACAGCCGACCAATCAGAGGAGTTTATCTGAGGTGACTGCAAACCCGTAAACAAAGGCGGCTGTACCAGCAGGGGGAGCTGTGGAGGTCTGATGTAGCCCTCGGGCTGTCAGCTGGTCTATGAGACATGAAATACAACCCCAATTCCATAAAAGCTGGGACGCTGCGTCGAATGATTGTGAACCTGTATTTTATTCAAAATAGAACAGCAGTGTCAGACTCAAGGCCCGGGGGCCAAATCTGGCCCGTAGTGCAGTTATACCCGGTCCATCAGATCATAAGATATTTTTATCAGAACTGGTCCACCAGTATGAGGTCTGCAGATTTACTCCAGTATAAGAATGTAAACTTAACCTTGATGATTTATAACATCACTGTTGAGTCATAAAATTTGAAAATGTACACAGTAGAAATAATTTGATAAAAAGTCAGGAACGTAGGAGAGAATTGTGTTTTCTCTATATTTTAAATTTTGCATCTCCCATGACTAACAGCTATGGTTTTGACTTTTTATTTCATATTTTAACCTTTACATCTCATAACTTTCACTCTTTATCTCATATTTTTACCTTTTAGATTAATAATTTTAAATTTTAAATCCTATTTAGACCTATAAAGTCAAGTTTTTGACATTTATCTTGGTTATTTACATTTAAAACTCTTGATTTTTAATGTTATTTCATATTTTGACTTTTAAAACTCATGAATTGGAAATTTTATCTCATGTTAAAAATCATGGTTTCAGTATTCTATCTCATATTTTGCCTTTCAAAAACATCATTTTGACTTTAAGTGTCATTTTTTTACCTTTTAAACTTCCAAGTTTGACTATTTATCTCAGATTTTGAGTCTCTAACTTATCATGTTGACTTTATTATTTCAAAATTATTTAGGCTGACAGTCAATGGTTAAATGTGGACCCTGTTAGGCCCTCAGGTTAGACCCAAATCCAGAATCCCGCCCCTGCTGTGATTCAGTTTGACGCCCCTGTACTAGAACAGAAACAACATATCAGATGTTAAACTGAGACATTTTACCTTTTCAGGAAAATATTAGCTCAGTTTGAATTTGATGGCAGCAACACATCTCAAAAAAGTTGGGACAGGGCAACAAAAGGCTGGAAAAGTAAGAGGTACTAATGACAAACAGCTGGAGGAGCATTTTACAACTAATGAGGTTAATTAACAAAGGGTCAGTCACATGACTGGGTATAAAAGGAGCATTTTAGAGAGGCAGAGTCTCTCAGAAGGAGAGATGGGCAGATTTCAACAATCTGTGACACTAAAAATTGTGGAACAATTTCAGGAGAAGAGTCCAGGTCCTGACCTGGTCTGCCTGCAGACCAGATCTTTCACCAGTAGAAAACATTTGAAGCATAAGAAAAGGTAGAAGACCCAGGACTGTTGAGCAGCTAGAATTCTACATCAGACAAGAATGGGACAACATTCCTCTCCTGGTCTCCTCTTTAACAGACTGTTGTTAGAAGAAGAGGGGATGCTACACAGCGGTAAACGCGACCCTGTCCCTCCTTGGTTTTTAGGAATGTAAAACTATCTCCGTTTCAACCTCTTAAGAATAAATCTCCTTATGTTTCATAGTTAAACATAGTTAGTCCAGAACTTTCCAGCACAGACAGAAGACCTGACGCAGAGCTCCCACACATAAAACCCTCACAGGGATTACCTAACAGAAGAGTGAGAGTCTGTCTGGCTCCACATTCAGACTGTCCACAGTCTGCTACTGAACACTGCAGGCAGGGAAACATGAGCGCCATCACAGCTGACATACACCGCCTACAAAATCACCTACATGGATGTTTGACCCTGTAATCGGCTTTATAAATCAATCATAGGTCTCAGACAGGATCAGACATCTGGACTCTGGACTTTTACTCCATTCTTCTTTGATAAACTAATCAAACTCTGTCAGGTTGATCAGGGATCAGGACTTAACAGCCCTTTTCAAGTCCAGACACTAATACTCTACTGGACTGAGGTCTGGGCTTTGACTCGGCCGCTCCAGAACATTCTCCTTGTTGTCTTTAAAACATTTCTGTGTAGCTTTCTCTGGATGCTTCGGCTCATTGTCTGACTGGAACATAAATCTCCTCTAAGCCGTAGTTCTCTGTCAGACTGAAGAAGATTGTCCTCCAGGATTCATTTTACCCTCCCCTTTACAAGCCTTCCAGGGCTGGCTGATGAGAAGCACCCCCACAGCACGATGCTGCCGAGAAGCATCCCCACAGCACGATGCTGCCGAGAAGCATCCCCGCAGTACGATGCTGGACCTCTGTTGAATTAGGTCAGTCACTTTAAAGGGGGTGAATATTTATCTAGTCCAGTGATACTCAACATGTGGTCCTTTTAATGTCTTAATTTTAAATATTATTCCCCCAGAAAACCTTAAAAAGGGGAAACCTTTTGCCTTTAAAACACCCATTTTTCCTATTTTTTGGCCAGTTTGCCACGTCTTTTTGCCACATTTTCCTCATTCTTTCCACTTTTATCCCATTTTTGCCCTGTTTCACCTTTTTGCCCATTTAAGCTACCTTCTGCCATAAAATATCCCCTTTTTCCCAATTTTTGCCCATTTTTGCCAAATTTTTGCCCATTTTTCACATTTTTCACATTTTTTGCCACTTTTTGTCCATTTAAGCATCCTTTTGCTATTACATACCACTTGTTTCCTCTTTTTTTGCCCATTTTAGTCACTTTTCACTCATGTTTTTGCCACATTTTTGCCACTTTTGGACCATTTTTTGCCACCTGTAACTCATTTTTGTGTCACTTCTCACCAATTTTTGCTCCTTTCTGAACCATTTTCCACTTTTCTCCCCATTTTCACCCATTGTTGCTGCATTTTGACCATTTTTTTGCCACCATTGACTTATTTTTATTGCTACTTTAAGCCCTTTTTGCCACTTTTCACCACTCAGATTGTGGCTCTTGCAAAGGTATTTTTCAACAGTTTGACTCTTCGGTTGAGTAGCAGGGTTGAGTAACACGGATCTAGTCACTTATTCACATTACAGACTTTTATTTCATTGACATTAGTTTGTAGGAATCTGTTTTTGTTTTGACATTGATCATGGCCGCCCATAAGGGGGGATAAAGGGGAGAGCTTTCTGGGGCCCATAGAGGTCAGCAAAATCATGGTCCATTACAACGTTAAGCTTCAAAAACTGTATTTTAAATTTATCCTGAATAATCACCACTACTATCAAAGCAACAACAAATTAATTTGACTTATTAAAGCTGTAGAACAATATTTTTATTTTCAAAATGTGAAGCCCTGTCTTCAAACAGAATGACCTTTTTATTAGTAATGTTAACAGTGTGGATGAGCAGACTGGACCAAACCATGAGGAAAGTAATGTTAGACTTCATAAATATCAGAAAGCCGGAGTATAAAGTAAAGGGCCCTGGAAAACTTTACAGGAGAAATGATTAAATAACTGCAGAATAAACGTTAACAGAGGAAAAAGAGGCAAAAAAGGTACAAGCAGCAAATATGGCTTAAAACAGGCAAAGTGGCAAAAAGTATGGAAATAAGCGGTAAAAAGAGGTAAAAAAAGGGATGATCAGCAGACATGGATAACAAGCAAAAAAAGGTGACAAAAAAACGGCAATTAAAAAGGTGAAAAACAGTTAAAAAGTGTCAAAAATGGCTAAAAGTAGGAACAATTGGTTTCAAGTGGTTAAAAACACTAAAAAATGACTAAGAGAGGCAAAAATGGGCAAATAAATGAGAAGGTGGTTCAAAGGAGCAAAAAAATAGTTAAAGGTGGCAAAAGGCAAAGAATAAGGTAACAAAGGGGAAAAGTTGGTTAAACAAAGGAAAAAAGGGGGAAAATGGGTAATAACAAGGTAAAAAGCAGTTTAAAAGTGGCAAAAATGGACTTAAAGGGGGAAAAAGGGAAACAATGAGTGGCTAAAGAAGTGAAAAGAGCTGAAAACAACAATGGCCAGTCTGGTTTATCAGGGTCCAGTCTCTGGTTTATCAGGGTCCAGTCTCTGGTTTATCAGGGTCCAGTCTCTGGTTTATCAGGGTCCAGTCTCTGGTTATCAGGGTCCAGTCTCTGGTGATCAGGGTCCAGTTTCTGGTTTATCAGGGTCCAGTCTCTGGTTTATCAGGGTCCAGTCTCTGGTTTATCAGGGTCCAGTCTCTGGTTATCAGGGTCCAGTCTCTGGTTATCAGGGTCCAGTCTCTGGTTATCAGGGTCCAGTCTCTGGTTTATCAGGGTCCAGTTTCTGGTTTATCAGGGTCCAGTCTCTGGTTTATCAGGGTCCAGTCTCTGGTTATCAGGGTCCAGTCTCTGGTTATCAGGGTCCAGTCTCTGGTGATCAGGGTCCAGTTTCTGGTTTATCAGGGTCCAGTCTCTGGTTTATCAGGGTCCAGTTTCTGGTTTATCAGGGTCCAGTCTCTGGTTTATCAGGGTCCAGTCTCTGGTTTATCAGGGTCCAGTCTCTGGTTTATCAGGGTCCAGTCTCTGGTTTATCAGGGTCCAGTCTCTGGTTTATCAGGGTCCAGTCTCTGGTTTATCAGGGTCCAGTCTCTGGTTTATCAGGGTCCAGTCTCTGGTTTATCAGGGTCCAGTCTCTGGTTTATCAGGGTCCAGTCTCTGGTTTATCAGGGTCCATTCTCTGGTTTATCAGGGTCCAGTCTCTGGTTTATCAGGGTCCATTCTCTGGTTTATCAGGGTCCAGTCTCTGGTTTATCAGGGTCCAGTCTCTGGTTTATCAGGGTCCATTCTCTGGTTTATCAGGGTCCAGTCTCTGGTTTATCAGGGTCCAGTCTCTGGTTTATCAGGGTCCAGTCTCTGGTTTATCAGGGTCCAGTCTCTGGTTTATCAGGGTCCAGTCTCTGGTTTATCAGGGTCCAGTCTCTGGTTTATCAGGGTCCAGTCTCTGGTTTATCAGGGTCCAGTCTCTGGTTTATCAGGGTCCAGTCTCTGGTTTATCAGGGTCCAGTTTCTGGTTTATCAGGGTCCAGTCTCTGGTTTATCAGGGTCCAGTCTCTGGTTTATCAGGGTCCAGTCTCTGGTTTATCAGGGTCCAGTCTCTGGTTTATCAGGGTCCAGTCTCTGGTTTATCAGGGTCCAGTCTCTGGTTTATCAGGGTCCAGTTTCTGGTTTATCAGGGTCCAGTCTCTGGTTTATCAGGGTCCAGTCTCTGGTTTATCAGGGTCCAGTCTCTTGTTTATCAGGGTCCAGTCTCTGGTTTATCAGGGTCCAGTCTCTGGTTTATCAGGGTCCAGTCTCTGGTTTATCAGGGTCCAGTCTCTTGTTTATCAGGGTCCAGTCTCTGGTTTATCAGGGGTCCAGTCTCTGGTTTATCAGGGGTCCAGTCTCTGGTTTATCAGGGTCCATTCTCTGGTTTATCAGGGGTCCAGTCTCTGGTTTATCAGGGGTCCAGTCTCTGGTTTATCAGGGGTCCAGTCTCTGGTTTATCAGGGGTCCAGTCTCTGGTTAATCAGGGGTCCAGTCTCTGGTTTATCAGGGGTCCAGTCTCTGGTTAATCAGGGGTCCAGTCTCTGGTTTATCAGGGGTCCAGTCTCTGGTTTATCAGGGTCCAGTCTCTGGTTTATCAGGGTCCAGTCTCTTGTTTATCAGGTCCAGTTTCTGGTTTATCAGGGTCCAGTCTCTGGTTTATCAGGGGTCCAGTCTCTGGTTTATCAGGGGTCCAGTCTCTGGTTTATCAGGGGTCCAGTCTCTGGTTTATCAGGGGTCCAGTCTCTGGTTAATCAGGGGTCCAGTCTCTGGTTTATCAGGGGTCCAGTCTCTGGTTAATCAGGGGTCCAGTCTCTGGTTTATCAGGGGTCCAGTCTCTGGTTTATCAGGGTCCAGTCTCTGGTTTATCAGGGTCCAGTCTCTTGTTTATCAGGTCCAGTTTCTGGTTTATCAGGGTCCAGTCTCTGGTTTATCAGGGTCCAGTCTCTGGTTTATCAGGGTCCAGTCTCTGGTTTATCAGGGTCCAGTCTCTTGTTTATCAGGGTCCAGTCTCTGGTTAATCAGGGGTCCAGTCTCTGGTTTATCAGGGTCCAGTTTCTGGTTTATCATGGGTCTAGTCTCTGGTTTATCAGGGTCCAGTCTCTTGTTTATCAGGGTCCAGTCTCATGTTTATCAGGGTCCAGTCTCTGGTTTATCAGGGTCCAGTCTCTGGTTTATCAGGGGTCCAGTCTCTGGTTTATCAGGGGTCCAGTCTCTGGTTTATCAGGGGTCCAGTCTCTGGTTTATCAGGGTCCATTCTCTGGTTTATCAGGGGTCCAGTCTCTGGTTTATCAGGGTCCAGTCTCTGGTTTATCAGGGTCCAGTCTCTGGTTTATCAGGGTCCAGTCTCTTGTTTATCAGGGTCCAGTCTCTGGTTTATCAGGGGTCCAGTCTCTGGTTTATCAGGGTCCAGTTTCTGGTTTATCATGGGTCTAGTCTCTGGTTTATCAGGGTCCAGTCTCTGGTTTATCAGGGTCCAGTCTCTTGTTTATCAGGGTCCAGTCTCTGGTTTATCAGGGGTCCAGTCTCTGGTTTATCAGGGGTCCAGTCTCTGGTTTATCAGGGGTCCAGTCTCTGGTTTATCAGGGGTCCAGTCTCTGGTTTATCAGGGGTCCAGTCTCTGGTTAATCAGGGGTCCAGTCTCTGGTTTATCAGGGGTCCAGTCTCTGGTTAATCAGGGGTCCAGTCTCTGGTTTATCAGGGTCCAGTCTCTGGTTTATCAGGGTCCAGTCTCTTGTTTATCAGGTCCAGTCTCTGGTTTATCAGGGTCCAGTCTCTGGTTTATCAGGGTCCAGTCTCTGGTTTATCAGGGTCCAGTCTCTGGTTAATCAGGGTCCAGTCTCTTGTTTATCAGGGTCCAGTTTCTGGTTTATCATGGGTCTAGTCTCTGGTTTATCAGGGTCCAGTCTCTTGTTTATCAGGGTCCAGTCTCTGGTTTATCAGGGTCCAGTCTCTGGTTTATCAGGGTCCAGTCTCTGGTTTATCAGGGGTCCAGTCTCTGGTTTATCAGGGTCCAGTTTCTGGTTTATCATGGGTCTAGTCTCTGGTTTATCAGGGTCCAGTCTCTGGTTTATCAGGGTCCAGTCTCTTGTTTATCAGGGTCCAGTCTCTGGTTTATCAGGGGTCCAGTCTCTGGTTTATCAGGGGTCCAGTCCCTGGTTTATCAGGGGTCCAGTCTCTGGTTTATCAGGGGTCCAGTCTCTGGTTTATCAGGGTCCATTCTCTGGTTTATCAGGGGTCCAGTCTCTGGTTTATCAGGGGTCCAGTCTCTGGTTTATCAGGGGTCCAGTCTCTGGTTAATCAGGGGTCCAGTCTCTGGTTAATCAGGGGTCCAGTCTCTGGTTTATCAGGGGTCCAGTCTCTGGTTTATCAGGGGTCCAGTCTCTGGTTTATCAGGGGTCCAGTCTCTGGTTTATCAGGGGTCCAGTCTCTGGTTAATCAAGGGTCCAGTCTCTGGTTTATCAGGGGTCCAGTCTCTGGTTAATCAGGGGTCCAGTCTCTGGTTTATCAGGGGTCCAGTCTCTGGTTTATCAGGGGTCCAGTCTCTGGTTTGTCAGGGGTCCAGCCTCTGGTTTATCAGGGGTCCAGTCTCTGGTTTATCAGGGGTCCAGTCTCTGGTTTATCAGGGGTCCAGTCTCTGGTTAATCAGGGGTCCAGTCTCTGGTTTATCAGGGGTCCAGTCTCTGGTTTATCAGGGGTCCAGTCTCTGGTTAATCAGGGGTCCAGTCTCTGGTTTATCAGGGGTCCAGTCTCTGGTTAATCAGGGGTCCAGTCTCTGGTTTATCAGGGGTCCAGTCTCTGGTTAATCAGGGGTCCAGTCTCTGGTTTATCAGGGGTCCAGTCTCTGGTTAATCAGGGGTCCAGTCTCTGGTTTATCAGGGGTCCAGTCTCTGGTTTATCAGGGGTCCAGTCTCTGGTTTATCAGGGGTCCAGTCTCTGGTTTATCAGGGGTCCAGTCTCTGGTTTATCAGGGGTCCAGTCTCTGGTTAATCAGGGGTCCAGTCTCTGGTTTATCAGGGGTCCAGTCTCTGGTTAATCAGGGGTCCAGTCTCTGGTTTATCAGGGGTCCAGTCTCTGGTTTATCAGGGGTCCAGTCTCTGGTTTATCAGGGGTCCATTCTCTGGTTTATCAGGGGTCCAGTCTCTGGTTTATAAGGGGTCCAGTCTCTGGTTAATCAGGGGTCCAGTCTCTGGTTTATCAGGGGTTCAGTCTCTGGTTTATCAGGGGTCCAGTCTCTGGTTTATCAGGGGTCCAGTCTCTGGTTTATCAGGGGTCCAGTCTCTGGTTTATCAGGGGTCCAGTCTCTGGTTTATCAGGGGTCCAGTCTCTGGTTTATCAGGGGTCCAGTCTCTGGTTTATCAGGGGTCCAGTCTCTGGTTAATCAGGGGTCCAGTCTCTGGTTTATCAGGGGTTCAGTCTCTGGTTTATCAGGGGTCCAGTCTCTGGTTTATCAGGGGTCCAGTCTCTGGTTTATCAGGGGTCCAGTCTCTGGTTTATCAGGGGTCCAGTCTCTGGTTTATCAGGGGTCCAGTCTCTGGTTTATCAGGGATCCAGTCTCTGGTTTATCAGGGGTCCAGTCTCTGGTTTATCAGGGGTCTAGTCTCCTCCAATAATCCTCTGTTAAAGCTGCAGTAGCAGGGATGTCTGACTTTCTCTCACACAGTCAAATTTAGACAGTTTGAGTTTTTGCCGCAGGAATCAGACGGACTAGAGAGGATGTGAAACAATGCTGAGAATCTCCCGCACTGATGTCTTTCTGCGTGGGTGGACTGGCGGCGGTGGGCCTGGCGGCGGGCGGCTGCAGCAGTCGGCTGTCTCCTCTCACCTCAGTGAAAACGCTGAAACGTCTGAGTGTGACATCCGACCTCCCACTCGTTTGTTTTCAGCGCTCCATCAGTGATGTGGGAATAAATGTGTCCATGGCTGTTACTATGAGAGCTTTCATTCAGAGACGCCTGAAGATGGAACATTCCTGATATCTGATAGGCCGATGGTTCTGGACTCATTTATACACATGCTGATAAAAATATGTGAGCCCCCAGCTTCTCTGTGGCACGGATTTTCAGTTACTCTCACTTATTTAGATCAGTGGGAGCCGATAAGAACAAAACCTGAGCCTGAACATTTTTAAAACATTAATTTATTCTTTAAAAATATATGTTGAGGGTGTTTGGCCAGTTGGAAAGGGAACATTCAGTCAGTAAGGCCAGGGATGAACTGCGGTTTCACTAAAGGTTCTGGAGGTCTTGGAAAATTCCCTTAAATTATTAGACATTTCCAAAACTCACAATATCCCCCTATATTCACCAACATCTCCAAGACATGAACAAAAATACCTTCAAAAATACACAAAATGTCCTCAAAACTACCCAAACACTTCAGTAAACTTTTCAAGATAAACATTAAAATTTCACCAAAAATTCAATGAAAAATTCCTGAAAATTTTCAGGCAAATTCCCCCAAATTTCTGGCCAAATTCCCCCCAAAATAAAAATATTATGGTAAATTTCTGAATAAATTCCCCAAAGATTTCAGGTTATCTGAAAATGGAGTGTTAACGGGGTCTGAGAGTCTTTAGTCTTTAGAAGAGTCCAGGTCCAAACCGGTACCAGCCTTCACACATCAAAGCTGGTCCTGACCTCGGTCTGAATACCTGCACACCCTGACATGATAAGAGACTGCTAGAAGACCAGGACCCATTAGAATATGGAGGACAGTCATCATTAACCCCTTAAAGCGCTAACTCAGTTTCTGATCACAGAATATGCACGATGGATGACGAGATGAGAACAAACTAGACACATGATAAGAGGTACCGGGGTTGGTCTCAGGCTTCAGTATGCTTTAGTGGATAAAAACATTCTCTGTGTACCTGGAGGCCAGGGAGAAACAGGAAGTAGGAAAATATATCCTACTTAAGACAAATATCAGTGACAGAGAAACTGGAGGAGTGGACTGAAGAAGGTGTTTCTCTGAAGAAATATTGGGGTGATGGCTATAAATGACTATGAAGCTGTGAAATAAAGCCAACTGATGGCTGGGACATGGAGCTGCAGGGAGTTTAGATCAGGTTTAGTTTGGTTTAGTATTGATAAAGTTATACTTAGTTCAGTTTAAGCTTAGATAAAGTTTAGTTTAGATTAAGTTAGGTTTGTCTTAGTTTTACTGCAGTTTGATTAAATTCAGACTAAGTTAAGTTTGGCTCAGTTGAGTTTAGTTTAGTCTAGTTGGAACCCCATCAGCTCCAGTGACATCTCATTGGCTGTCTAACCAGGGCTGGTCCAAGCTTACTTGGGGCCCTAAGCAAAGTTTGATCGAGGGCCCCCCAACCGCTGATCACTGTAACTCAGTGGTTTTCAAACTTTTTTTTCGCCCAAGGCACACCATATTTAAATCAATACAAAATAAACTTTTTAAATGATGTTACAGTCAAGGTGGCCTATAAGGGGAGGGGCCCAGCCAACTGGGGGATCAATGGGTTAAAGGTTATGAAAAACATGGCAAAACTGGGAAAAAAAGTGGCTAAACAAAGTCAGAAATGGGCATAAATTGGCAAAAAGTGGCCAACCAGTGGGCTGAAATTGGCCAAAACTTGTTGAAAGTGTCAAAGTAGTGGCAAAAATGGGTTATAATTGGCCTAAAAGAATTAACCCTGTAAAAAGGTGGTAAAAATGAGATAAAAGTGATAAGAAAAAAGGGCAAAAGTGGGCAAAAAAGGTGGCAAAATAGATCGCAAGTGGCAGAAAATTGGCAAAAATGCTTAAAGTTACTACAAGGTGGTAAAAAGGGTTAATAGTGATGGGAGAAAATGGCAAAAAATGGCCAAACAATAGCAAAATTGTGCGAAAAGTGGCAAAAAGGAAGCAAAAATGGGTTAAATGTGGCTAAAAGTTCTGTAAAAGTGGCAAAAATGGGTTAACTGTGGTTAATAGTTCTGTAAAAGTGGCAAAAATGGGTTAACTGTGGCTAAAAGTTCTGTAAAAGTGGAAAAAATGGGTTAAATGTGGCTAAAAGTTCTGTAAAAGTGGAAAAAATGGGTTGACTGTGGCTAAAAGTTCTGTAAAAGTGGAAAAAATGGGTTAAATGTGGCTAAAAGTTCTGTAAAAGTGGAAAAAATGGGTTAAATGTGGCTAAAAGTTCTGTAAAAGTGGAAAAAATGGGTTAAATGTGGCTAAAAGTTCTGTAAAAGTGGCAAAAATGGGTTAAATGTGGCTAAAAGTTCTGTAAAAGTGGCAAAAATGGGTTAAAAGTAGTAATAAGAATAGGCAAAAAAAGCAGTCAAAAGAAGTGGCAAAAGTGGGAAGAAAAAATGTTTAACTTGGTTAAAAATAGCATGAATTAATAATTTTAACACCAGTTTCAACCCAATAATAGCTTGCTATGCTATACAGCTCTTAATGAGGTAACTGTTAGCCAGGATGCTAGCACCAACGCTACTGATCCAACACACACACACTGATATCATCAATAAATCCCAACTGGGGAGGGCCCACTATCTGGGGTTTTTCAGGGGTCCAGATCTGAGGGTGGGCCTGGTTACAGTACTCGCCATAGTCGTAGTGAATACATTTGGTACAAATTCCCACGGCACACCTAGACCTGCCTTAAGGCTCACTAGCGTACCTTGGCACACCGTTTGAGAACCACTGCTGGAACTGATGCAGTCAGTGCTAGATAATCTAGTCTAAACCCCAGTGGAGAAAAATGAGGTCACAGAACTTGAGATTTTGTTCATTTCATTTCAAACCACATTATAGAAACTGAGAGAAATTTAACATCTAACGTTGGGTACATTCCTTTAGTTAACGCTGAAGTGATTTTCTCAGCTGATTCTTTAAATGAGTTAAACTAGACTCATGTATCTGACCAGTGTGTATGAACTGTCTCTTTAGTCCACTGATGATCATCCCAGTACATACTGGTAGTGACTATTAGATCCAGACTCTGGGCCCACTGGCATGCATGCAGTAAACTGAGCTGTGAGCTGGACTGTGGTGGATCTGGAGAGGACTGTGGTTGTCTCTGGGAGATCAGGAAGTCCTCCACTCCTCTGTCTCTGCTGGGATGTTCTGGGTTTTACCTTTCCGCACACAGATGAAGAAAGCTTCCTGTCTCCCCTCTCTGTTCTGGACGGTCTGTTAGGAGACGGCTGTGTTGGAGCCCCTGAAGGTCCTGAAGTCTGTAGGAGTGGACACTTGTGAAGGAGATGGACTTCTTCCTCTTTTTCTTATCTGTCAGTCTTTCTTTTGGAGACCCTCCTCATCAGCAGCATCCAGACTAAAAAAATAAAATCAGTCTTTTTAATGTGTTAATGGTAGGGGTGAGTATTGGCAAGAACCTCACAATACGATACGCACCACGATACTTGGGTCACGATACCACGGTATCACGGTGTATCAGGATATCATGATATTGTGATATATTGCGATATTCCACACAGTTCACTAAGAAGAATATAGAGATGATGTATATGTAAATCACACAATACGTTGGTGGTGTTCCCGCTGTATTTCACGGCCTTTCTCTAACTCGCTGTTTGTGCTCCCTGTTTTAACTTTGAAGCCAAAATGCTTCCAAACGTCTGCTTTGAACTGTGCAGGTGCTGTTATTTTGTCAGCCACATGCAGCAGAGTAGCTCTTCGGCGCCATCTACCGCAGTGGAGGTGCGGAAGTCGTATTTTACTAACAACTCGGCTAAAATATAAATTTTTATTTTTTTTACAAAAAATCGATATTAAGAGTTGAAGTATCGATATTGTATCGGATGTCAAAGTATTGCGATATAGCTGTATCGATATTTTTTCAGAGCTCTAGTTAAAAACTTACATTTACGTACAAAACACAGAAATCAGGGCTGGAAAGTAACTAATTACATTTACTCATTTTATTGTAATCGAGTAGCATTTTTGTGTACTTGTACTTTTTTGAGAACTTTTCAAAATCACTACTTTATTTAAGTACATTTTGAGGGAAGTATTGTACCTCACTACATTTTAAAAGTGTTCAGTACTGAGTATAAAAAAACTAAAAGCCAAAATGAGGCAATTTTAGCTTTCAGCCAACAAGAAAATGTCCTGAAGTTTGACTTTCACACACATGACGGTCAGCAGAGAGAGAATAATTCCACATTTCATGCTAAAACTGCTGCTGAATTTGACTTTAAGGTTAAGTGTGACTTATAACAACCTGGTTATAGATTCAGATTCTCTTGTAGTTATTTCACATTAAGATCAGATTTTACAGTAAAACCTCCTCAGGTATCAAAAATAGATACTCAGTACTTTGAGTACATTTTAAATGACTTAGGCTATTTTTACTTTTTCTTGAGTAGATTTACAGATGACTACTTTGACCTCTACTGAAGTTTATTTTATCCAGAGTAACTTCACTTTTACTTCAGTTCAATAATCTAGTACTTTCTCCACCTCAGTCAGAAATAAACCTGCTGATGTCCTACACCCTAAAACACATCCTCCTCTTTCTGAATCACATTTTAGAAAGATTTAGAGCCATAAAACACACAGAAGGCGAGCAGTTCATTTTTTTACATGCTTTAACCTCATAAACCCTATTACAGTAACAGTCAGCTACTTTTATATAATAAACATTTACTTTACGGCTCTTTAATGATCAGTTTAACATGAAATCCCCTCCTATATCAGATATTAGGACTTGATGCAAGCTTCGTTTTCTTCATTAATCGTAATCTGGATTAATTATTAAGCCGTGTCTTACCTGTGATCGTGTTCATCCCTGTGGTCTGCTGATGCTGTCCGTGTGCATTATGGCCAGTCTGCTAACGTTCATCCTCTTTATGTCCTTTCTCCCGGTCCGTACTAAAACAGTTAGACCCTACACAGCTCAGCTTCCCGCTAAGAAGAGACTAAACTGTGTGTGGAGTCACTGGGAAACAGAAACTTAAGAAAACCAGGAGTTTAACGGGACTCTAGCTCATGTTTAGCATGCCTGTACTGCTCCGGTGCAGAGACGCTGTTTGACTGGTGTGTGGGGCGTTCAGGAACATTACGTAAATATTCGTTTTAATGGACAGACTTGAGAAACAGCCTAAAACAACGTTATACGAACCCACTGGTGTAAAACACCGACTTAAACTATTAAATCTGAGGTGGGGCTCTGTTTCTTCCTGACCTTTACTCTCACAACCTCATTCCTCTTCACAGCCTGGCTGTTTTTACTATAGTTGGCTTCTGAACTGCTTGTGAACATTCACTTCCTCCTCCTGGGGGCCCCCTGGTTGGACGGGGCCCTTAGCAGCCGCTTATGTCGCTTATGCCTCGGGCCAGCTCTGTCTGGATATTAATGCTTCATACCTGCTGTGGTTCTTGGCTAACATCAGGAGGATAGTCCAGAAATGTCCAACGTAAATCCATTTTAAATTCAGACTAAGTTAAGAGTGGTTTGGTTTAGTTTAGTTTAGTTTGGTTTGGTTTGGTTTAATCTAGTTTAGTTTAGTTTGGTTTGGTTTAGTTAAGTTTAGTTTGGTTTAGTTTGGTTTAATCTAGTTTAGTTTAGTCTAGTCTGGTCTGGTCTGGTCTAGTCTAGTCTAGTCTAGTCTAGTCTAGTCTAGTCTAGTCTAGTCTAGTCTAGTTTAGTTTAGTTTAGTTTAGTTTAGTTTAGTTTAGTTTGGTTTAATCTAGTTTAGTTTAGTTTAGTTTAGTTTACTTAAGTCTAGTCTAGTCTAGTTTAGTTTAGTTTAGTTTAGTTTAGTTTAGTTTGGTTTAATCTAGTTTAGTTTAGTCTAGTTTAGTTTACTTCAGTCTAGTCTAGTCTAGTCTAGTTTAGTTTAGTTTAGTTTAGTTTGGTTTGATGTAGTTTAGTTTGGTTTGGTTTGGTTTAATCAAGTTTAGTTTAGTCTAGTTTAGTTTAGTTTAGTTTAGTTTAGTTTAGTTTAATCTAGTTTAGTTTAGTTTAGTTTAGTTTAGTTTAGTTTAGTTTAGTTTAGTTTAATCTAGTTTAGTTTAGTTTGGTTTGGTTTAGTTAAGTTTAGTTTGGTTTAGTTTGGTTTAATCTAGTTTAGTTTAGTCTAGTCTGGTCTGGTCTAGTCTAGTCTAGTCTAGTCTAGTCTAGTCTAGTCTAGTCTAGTCTAGTCTAGTCTAGTTTAGTTTAGTTTAGTTTAGTTTAGTTTAGTTTAGTTTAGTTTGGTTTAATCTAGTTTAGTTTAGTTTAGTTTAGTTTACTTAAGTCTAGTCTAGTCTAGTCTAGTTTAGTTTAGTTTAGTTTAGTTTAGTTTGGTTTAATCTAGTTTAGTTTAGTCTAGTTTAGTTTACTTTAGTCTAGTCTAGTCTAGTCTAGTTTAGTTTAGTTTAGTTTAGTTTAGTTTAGTTTAGTTTTCTTTGGTTTGGTTTGGTTTAATCTAGTTTAGTCTAGTTTAGTTTAGTCTAGTCTTGTCTAGTCTAGTCTAGTTTAGTCTAGTTTAGTTTAGTTTAGTTTAGTTTAGCTTAGTTTAGTCTAGTTTAGTCTTGTCTAGTCTAGTCTAGTTTAGTCTAGTTTAGTCTAGTTTAGTTTAGTTTAGTTTAGTTTAGTTTAGTTTAGTTTAATCTAGTTTAGTTTAGTTTAGTTTAGTTTAGTTTAGTTTAGTTTAGTTTAGTTTAGTTTAGTTTTCATTAGTTCTTCCTGTTGGTTCGTTAGTTTAGTTTAGTTTAGTTTAGTTTAGTTTAGTTTTCATTAGTTTAGTTTAGTTTAGTTTAGTTTAGTTTAGTTTAGTTTAGTTTAGTTTAGTTTGGTTTGGTTTGGTTTAGTTAAGTTTAGTTTGGTTTGGTTTAGTTTGGTTTAATCTGGTTTAGTTTAGTCTAGTTTAGTCTAGTTTAGTTTAGTTTAGTCTAGTCTCGTCTAGTCTAGTTTAGTCTAGTTTGATTTAGTTTGGATTAGTTTAGTTTAGTTTAGTTTTCTTTGGTTTGGTTTAGTTTAGTTTAGTTTAGTTTAGTTTTCTTTGGTTTAGTTTAGTTTAATTTAGTTTACTTTGGTTTAGTTTAGTTTAGTTTAGTTTAGTTTAGTTTAGTGTAGTTTAGTTTAGTTTAGTTTAGTTTAGTTTTCTTTGGTTTAGTTTAGTTTAATTTAGTTTACTTTGGTTTAGTTTAGTTTAGTTTAGTGTAGTTTAGTTTAGTTTAGTTTGGTTTGGTTTGGTTTGGTTTGGTTTGGTTTGGTTTGGTTTAGTTTGGTTTAATCTAGTTTAGTTTAGTTTAGTTTAGTTTAGTTTAGTCTAGTTTAGTCTAGTTTAGTTTAGTCTAGTCTTGTCTAGTCTAGTCTAGTCTAGTCTAG
>NC_054884.1:40750048-40780048 GCF_018320785.1 Cheilinus undulatus | reverse complement strand
TTGGTTTAGTTTAGTTTTCTATGGTTTAGTTTAGTTTAGTTTGGTTTGGTTTGGTTTGGTTTAGTTTAGTTTAGTTTGGTTTAGTTTGGTTTAGTTTAGTTTTCTATGGTTTAGTTTAGTTTAGTTTAGTTTAGTTTAGTTTAGTTTAGTTTAGTCTAGTTTAGTTTTCTATGGTTTAGTTTGGTTTGGTTTGGTTTAGTTTAGTTTAGTTTGGTTTGGTTTGGTTTGGTTTTGTTTGGTTTAGTTTAGTTTGGTTTGGTTTGGTTTGGTTTGGTTTGGTTTAGTTTAGTTTAGTTTAGTTTGGTTTAGTTTAGTTTTCTATGGTTTAGTTTAGTTTAGTTTGGTTTGGTTTAGTTTAGTTTAGTTTAGTTTAGTTTGGTTTAGTTTAGTTTTCTATGGTTTAGTTTAGTTTAGTTTGGTTTGGTTTGGTTTGGTTTAGTTTAGTTTAGTTTGGTTTAGTTTAGTTTTCTATGGTTTAGTTTAGTTTAGTTTGGTTTGGTTTAGTTTAGTTTAGTTTAGTTTAGTTTGGTTTAGTTTAGTTTTCTATGGTTTAGTTTAGTTTAGTTTGGTTTGGTTTGGTTTAGTTTAGTTTAGTTTAGTTTGGTTTAGTTTAGTTTTCTATGGTTTAGTTTAGTTTAGTTTGGTTTGGTTTGGTTTGGTTTAGTTTAGTTTGGTTTAGTTTAGCTTCCTATCTGCTGTGGTTGGCTAACATCAGAGGAATAATCCAGAAATATCGTTTTAATTTCAGCATCTGTGGGCAGAGAGTGTTTGGGAAGAGAACATCCTGACAGAGACTCAAGGTCAGGTCAGAGTCTCCACATGGGTCAAACCTTTAAATCATGAGACCAACGGTCCTGAAGGTCTTTGAGCCAATTAAAATCCTCTGAATGAACACAACCACCTCCTGATGATCCCACGCCTCTGGTACGTGTCTCTGATCCTACGGTGGCCCTGAGAGATCAAACAGTGAAGAAGAGTTAGGGTCAGGTTTGTACGACATCAAGTGTTTTTAATTCATAAACCAGCAGTCTCGCTCACTTTTCAGACCAAATCTTCCTTTTTTATTGGACAGCATCTGATGATGAGACATTTCCATCAAGATTAAAATAAACATTTTATTAAAAAAGGCTTCAGATTGATAAAAAATCAGCTGCTTTCAGAGATTTAAATAAACATTTTATTAAAAAAGGCTTCAGATTGATAAAAAATCAGCTGCTTTCAGAGATTTAAATAATAAACATTAAAAAAAAGCTTCAGATTGATAAAAAATCAGCTGCTTTCAGAGATTTAAATAATTAACATTAAAAAAAAGCTTCAGATTGATAAAAAATCAGCGGGTTCAGAGATTTAAATGAGCTGGCTCTGATTTATGCCGTCAGTATTTTAACAAACTTGATTTTTTTCTACAAAATTATTCAAAAGTGTTAAAAATTAACATTTTGATTCTCCATTATAAATACAAAACAAGTTATAAAAGCAGTAGATTTGATGATATTAGTTATACTGAGCCTCCTTTTTATAAAAACATGTACATCATATTTACATTCTCACTTCTGCTTTAAGATTAAATTTAAATTTCCTCTGGCCGGCTGCACACTCCACGGTTTTAGGCCCTAAAAACACTTTAAAGGGGTGATACTCAGCACGTGGCCATGTGTGGCTTCTTTATGTCTTCATCTGAAATATTATTCACCCCCAAAACCATAAAAAAGGCAAACTTTGACTCTAGAAATTATCAACTCACATTAATCAGTTTGTTTCCCACAATTATACAGTTGGCTAAAATAGTCAACAAATAATGTTAGTCAGTGTAATTCCACTGTTCACTAATTTTCCCCTTTTTTCTGTTTTTTTGTTGTTGTTTTTTTTTTGTAACCTGTAATCCATTATTACTGCTTTGAACACTTTGACCACTGCTTTTTGCCACTTTTATCCAGTTTCTCACCTGTTTTGCTGCTTTTTGCCTGTTTTAGTCACTTTTCACTATTTTCTGCCGTGTTTTTGCAGCTTCTTGTTTATTGTTGCCACCTTTAACTCATTTTTTTTTATCAATTCTCACCCACTTTTGCCACTTTTATCTTGTTTATGCCCCTTTTCATCAGTTTTTGCCTCTTTTATCCTGCTTTTTGCAATTGTTTACCCTTTTTGTGAGTTTTTCTCCCCACTTCTCACTCATTTAAGCTGCTTTTTGCCATTAACTGCCACCTTTCCCCACCTTTTTTGCCTGTTTTAGTCACTTTCACTCATTTTTGCCATGTTTTTGATGCTCTTTTATCCTTTTTGTCACCTCAATCTCATTTTTTTTGCCACTTCTCACCCATTTTGTAACTTTTTTTGCTACCTTTGGCCCATCTTTCCCACTTTTAACTTATTTTTATTGCCACTTTTACCATTTTTTGCCACCTTTCACCACTTAGATTGTGCCTCTTACTAAGGTACTTTTTCACAATTTGGCTTTTTGGTTGAACAGGATTGAGTAACACTGCTTTCAAGGATGGGATGTTTCATAAGCTTCACAGCAGTGGTTCCCAACCTGGGGTCTGGGGACCCCTGGGGGGGCTGTCAGCTCTGACATTGTCAAAATTAGATGTTCATTTAAAAAGAAAAAACATGATTACAACCCTAATGTACAATAGGGGCCAACGTAAAAGATTCAAATATCAAGAGAATCTGTAGATTTCTGATGAAAACGGTCAAAAATTTGTTTTGAAAAAAATCAAAATTTTTGAGATTATAAAGTTTTATATTTAAAACATTTCAGTGTTTCAAAAGTCCGGAATTCACAAGAAAAATCAAAATTTCAGAAATTAAAATGTCTTGAACTGACCATAGACACTCAAAAAATTTTTAAGTTTAAACATTTTTCAAATCCTAATTTAACAACAGTGTAGAGTCAAAAATGTAGAAGAAACCAAACTGAAAACAGAGGTTAGATTTTGACCTTTGGGCTGTATAATCTAAAAAATTCTAATCCAGGGTTCAGAGACATTTACCATAAAAATGTAGATTTTTTGTTAATGAATGAATTTTTTAAACCTGATTTTTTCTTCTTGAAATTAGTCTTTCTTTTCTTCAGGAGTGGTCCTAATGCACTGTAATAAGAGTGGATAGTATGGACCAAGATCTTAAGTCCAGAACCAGTCTATATGGGTCTGTTATGTTGGGAACCAGTCCATATGGGTCTCTTATATTGGGAACCAGTCTATATGGGTCTGTTCTGTTGGGAACCAGTCTATATGGGTCTGTTCTGTTGGGAACCAGTCTATATGGGTCTGTTCTGTTGGGAACCAGTCTATATGGGTCTCTTATATTGGGAACCAGTCTATATGGGTCTGTTATGTTGGGAACCAGTCTATATGGGCCTGTTATGTTGGGAACCAGTCTATATGGGTCTGTTCTGTTGGGAACCAGTCTATATGGGTCTGTTCTGTTGGGAACCAGTCTATATGGGTCTCTTATATTGGGAACCAGTCTATATGGGTCTGTTATGTTGGGAACCAGTCTATATGGGCCTGTTATGTTGGGAACCAGTCTATATGGGTCTCTTATATTGGGAACCAGTCTATATGGGTCTGTTCTGTTGGGAACCAGTCTATATGGGTCTGTTCTGTTGGGAACCAGTCTATATGGGTCTGTTCTGTTGGGAACCAGTCTATATGGGTCTGTTCTGTTGGGAACCAGTCTATATGGGTCTGTTCTATTGGGAACCAGTCTATATGGGTCTCTTATGTTGGGGTTTTGTCATTGATGCAGACCTTTTCCCAGTGGGTATGAGGGGGGCTTAGCTTTCTGCCAGTAGGGGGGCCCTGAGGAAAAAGTTGGCAACCACTGCTTTAAAGGATGACATCATCTTCAAAGGCAGGGATGGAACTTTGGTGAAGCTGGGGATGTTGGGGTCTTTCCATTTCTGCCATACAGTTGGCCATCGCTGGCGACTTTGGTAAAAGTGGGTTGAACTGGTTTCCAACAAAGGATGGTCAACATAAGGGAAAGATTTGGTATAAACCTTATATCGACAATGTCATTACAGTCTCTGTAGGTCACCGGTGTCAAACTCAAGGCTCGGGGGCCAAATCCGGCCCGTGGAACGATTATATCTGGTCCGCAAGGTCATATCATATTTTTATTATTACTGGCCCACCAGTATGAGGTCTGCAGATTTACTCCAGTATAAAAATGTAAACTTAACCTTGATTATTTAAAATTCATTTGTTGAGTCATAGAAAAATGAGAAAGTAAAGAGATTTCATAAAAAGACAAGAATGTGGGGAAAGAAATTAATCTGTGTTTTATTTCATATTTATAATTTTGAATCTCTTTTGAAGATTACGACTCAAACTTATGCTTTGACCTTTTCAACTCAGAATTTAGACTTTATTTGTCGCATTTTCATCTTTCAAATTCCCAATTTTATATTCTAAGTCATATTTTGACCTTTTCAACTCCTTACTTTGGCTTTTTAATCCCATATTTTGACTTTTAAAATATGATTTCAATTTTTTTTTCTCATATTTCGACATTTTAAGGAAATCTTTTTACTTTTTATATCATATTTTGACCTTTTACACTCCCAATTTTAAATTTAAGTCATATTTTTAACTTTTAGTCATCATTTTGAATTCTACCTCATATTTTGTCATTTTCACCTCCTAATTTTTGGCTTTTTAATCCCATATTTTGAAGTATCAGACACACCATTTAAAATTTTAAGTCATATTTTGACTTTTAAACTCATGATTTAAATTTGATCTCATATTTGACCTTTAAAAATTATGATTTCAAATTTCTCCTCGTATATTTTCTCTTTAAAAACATTATTTTTCTATTTTTTATATCGTGTTCTGATCTTTTGAACTAATGAGTTGGACTTTTTATCTCAGATTTGAGCCTTTAGACTTATCGTTTTTACTTTTTTGATTTATCATCAGTGTTGTTTCCTTTCATATTTTATCACTGGTGAAAATGAGGTTGACCATTTATGGTTAAATGTTGACCCTGTTAGGATCTTGGGTTAGACCTAAATCCAGAATCCGGCCGCTGCTGTGACTGAGTTTGACACCCCTGCTGTGGGTGAAATAATCAGGCGTCCAAATACTTTTGTCCATAAAGTGTATGTGTTCTAATAATGATAAAGGGATGAAGTCTGTTTTGGTTTGAACATTTTTGGAATGTTTTTAAAGTTTTAAAGGATGTCATCATCAAAGGCAGAGGTAAACTGTTAGTGAAGCCGGGGACGTTGGGTGCTTTTCTTTTCAGTTTTGTTAAATAGTAGGGAATAGTTGGAAACTATTGGAAAACCGGCAAAGATCCTCGCCAGGTCCTCCCACTTTTCCAAGAGTTGCCAGCCTAAGGGAAGGATTGTTGGTGTTTCTGTGTTGTAATAATGATAAAGAGGCAAAGTTTGCAGAGTTTCTAGGACTTTTCTAGTGTGCAGCCGGGCTAAAACAGGGAGACACTGGTTTTATAGAGCTGTTTTGATGGGTATTTAGTGCTTTTTTTAGCACATTGATTTAAAGAGTCTCCACTCAGTTGCAGAAAAACCAAGTCCCATGTATAAAGTCCCTTAGAGTCTGTGCAGTCTCTGCTGCTGGAGCATTAAATCCTCATTAGTCAGGATGTAGACGGCTCCTTTGGTTGCAGCAGCAGCAGCGTTCTCTCTCAGTTAGGGCAGGAACATTTGCACTCAGATATAATGGGGTACTGGACATGTATCCAGTCACACTTCAGACCCCCCTTTTTCTGCAGGCAGCGCCATCGCAGGATCGTAAAATGAGTCGATTTGGCAGGTTTGCAGACCATCCCTTCAGGGAGCGAACAAGACCGCTTATTGTAGCAGCTCCCCACCTTCACGTAGCGCGGCCAGAAGCGGCTGCCCAGGTCGTTCCATGCGTAAACAACCGGGCACAGCGCGTACGACCACAGCCACAGCTGCAGCCTCCTCCGCAGTTTCTTACTCGGTTTCTGCTTCTTGCCGTGTTGGACTTCGAACTCCAGGGCCCGGATCTCTTTGGGCATGGCCCCGGAGAGCTTGAGCCGCAGCTCGGCGTCGCTCAGCTCCTCGCTCCCCGTGGGTTTCTCCGGCGGGGACACTGACATGAAGAGCGGGTCAAAGTGGCTGCCCAGGCTGCTCCTCAGCTCCGTCTCGTTCAGGTCCTTCTCCCGGGGGTCCAACACGGGGTCCGGGTCCTCCTTTAGGTCCACTATGGGCAGAGTGTCGCTGGGGATGGGGCGCAGAAGAAAGTAGTGCTGGCACATTCCCTCCTCGATCCTGAAGCCCACCGAGAGCACGGTGAGCAGAACCACAGCCAGGAAATAACACGAGTTCTCCATGTCCTCAAAGTAGGGCTGGGCAACACGGACCAAAAACCATATCGATGCTTGATCTGCAGAAAAATGACAAAGTAAAGTGAGTTTGCAGTCAAAACCACACTGAGAAAATAATAAATGTCACACAGACAGCTGCACAACTTCAACATGTTCACTGCTGTAAGTACATAAAGGTAAAGACAAAAATTCTCCTTCAATAAAATGAGTAAGATAAGAAGAGGACTTCCAATTAAGACGGTAAAAATCAGTCTATATTGGCTGTAAATATCAGTCTATATCAGCTGTACATATCAGCCTATATCAGCTGTAAATATCAGCCTATATCAGGTGTAAATATCAGCCTATATCAGCTGTAAATATCAGTCTATATCAGCTGTAAATATCAGTCTATATCAGCTGTAAATATCAGTCTATATCAGCTGTAAATATCAGTCTATATCAGCTGTAAATATCAGTCTATATCAGCTGTCAATATCAGTCTATATCAGCTGTAAATATCAGTCTATATCAGCTGTAAATATCAGTCTATATCAGCTGTAAGTATCAGTCTATATCAGCTGTCAATATCAGTCTATATCAGCTGTAAATATCAGCCTATATCAGCTGTAAATATCAGTCCAAATCAGCTGTCAATATCAGTCTTTATCAGCTGTAACTATTAGTCTATATCAGCTGTAAATATCAGTCTTTATCAGCTGTAAATATTAGTCTATATCAGCTGTAAGTATCAGTCTATATCAGCTGTCAATATCAGTCTATATCAGCTGTAAATATCAGCCTATATCAGCTGTAAATATCAGTCTATATCAGCTGTCAATATCAGTCTTTATCAGCTGTCAATATCAGTCTATATCAGCCGTCAATATCAGTCTATATCAGCTGTAACTATTAGTCTCTATCAGCTGTAAATATTAGTCTATATCAGCTGTAAATATCAGTCTTTATCAGCTGTAAATATCAGTCTTTATCAGCTGTAAATATTAGTCTATATCAGCTGTAAGTATCAGTCTATATCAGCTGTCAATATCAGTCTATATCAGCTGTAAATATCAGTCTATATCAGCTGTAAATATTAGTCTATATCAGCTGTCAATATCAGCCTATATCAGCTGTAAATATCAGTCTATATCAGCTGTAAATATCAGTCTATATCAGCTGTAACTATTAGTCTATATCAGCTGTAAATATTAGTCTATATCAGCTGTAAATATCAGTCTTTATCAGCTGTAAATATTAGTCTATATCAGCTGTCAATATCAGTCTATATCAGCTGTCAATATTAGTCTATATCAGCTGTAAATATCAGTCTATATCAGCTGTAACTATTAGTCTATATCAGCTGTAAATATTAGTCTATATCAGCTGTAAATATCAGTCTTTATCAGCTGTAAATATCAGTCTATATCAGCTGTCAATATCAGTCTATATCAGCTGTAAATATCAGTCTATATCAGCTGTAAATATTAGTCTATATCAGCTGTAAATATCAGTCTATATCAGCTGTAAATATCAGTCTATATCAGCTGTAAATATCAGTCTATATCAGCTGTCAATATTAGTCTATATCAGCTGTAAATATCAGTCTATATCAGCTGTAAATATTAGTCTATATCAGCTGTAAATATCAGTCTATATCAGCTGTAAATATCAGTCTATATCAGCTGTAAATATCAGTCTATATCAGCTGTAAATATCAGTCTCTATCAGCTGTAAATATTAGTCTATATCAGCTCTAAATATTAGTCTATATCAGCTGTAAATATCAGTCTATATCAGCTCTAAATATTAGTCTATATCAGCTGTAAATATTAGTTCATATCAGCTGTAAATATCAGTCTATATCAGCTCTAAATATTAGTCTATATCAGCTGTAAATATCAGTCTATATCAGCTCTAAATATTAGTCTATATCAGCTGTAAATATCAGTCTCTATCAGCTGTAAATATCAGTCTATATCAGCTCTAAATATTAGTCTATATCAGCTGTAAATATCAGTCTATATCAGCTGTAAATATTAGTCTATATCAGCTGTAAATATCAGTCTATATCAGCTGTAAATATCAGTCTATATCAGCTGTAAATATTAGTCTATATCAGCTCTAAATATTAGTCTATATCAGCTGTAAATATCAGTCTATATCAGCTGTAAATATTAGTTCATATCAGCTGTAAATATCAGTCTATATCAGCCGTCAATATCAGTCTATATCAGCTGTAAATATCAGTCTATATCAGCCGTCAATATTAGTCTATATCAGCTGTAAATATCAGTCTATATCAGCTGTAAATATCAGTCTATATCAGCTGTAAATATTAGTCTATATCAGCTGTAAATATCAGTCTACATCAGCTATCAATATCAGTCTATATCAGCTGTAAATATTAGTCCATATCAGCTCTAAATATTAGTCTTTATCAGCTGTACATATCAGTCTATATCAGCTGTAAATATCAGTCTATATCAGCTGTAAATATCAGTCTATATCAGCTGTCAATATCAGTCTATATCAGCTGTAAATATTAGTCCATATCAGCTGTCAATATCAGTCTATATCAGCTGTAAATATCAGTCTATATCAGCTGTAAATATCAGTCTATATCAGGTGTAAATATCAGCTGTAAATATTAGTCTACATCAGCTGTAAGTACAGGCTTACATTAGCGGTAAATATACCACAAATCTCCTGTGAAAGATCTATTAATGTCCCAACATATATGTATATTGTATGTGTAAATAAACAGATAAATAACATTCCATTCCTCCTGCAGACTTCACTGTGGTTTTAAGAAGTAAATTTATTATGTAGCTTTTGATGTGAGATGTACTTTTGCTATCTTCTAAAGATTTTTACTAATTCCTGTTAAATCTTGATGATGATTTTTGGCTTTCAGACTTTTACTGTGTGTGTGTGTGTGTGTGTGGGTGTGTGGGTGTGGGTGTGTGTGTGTGTGTGTGTGTGTGATAGAATGTTGGGACTCTCAGTGAGATCGAAGCTAATGTCTCCTGAAGAACAGCATGGCAACAACAGGCAGAGCTAACACGATTGGTCCATACTCTACCTGGTTCATCAAATACCCAACAGCAGAAGTAGCTTTAGAGTGCTGGAGAAAGTTTCATGCACAAGTAAAGAAAAATCAGAGGTTCAGTTTCACGAACAAGCTGACTCTACCTGCATGAGAGGAGAATGTTAGAGAATGAGTGCAGGAAATTTAAGCAGGCAGCTGAAGATTTGAGATCAAGCAGAAATTCAGAGCAAAAACAAAGAACCTCTAAGAACAAGCAGGCAGGTCAATAATGACTCCCTGAGTTAGTTTTAAACACTGTGACTTAATAGCACGAGGACTTCAGATATCACGCCTCGTTATGTCCAACATACAGCATCACAGACATGGTGTCCACACAACATTAATATTCATTTATCTGCTCTGAATGTTTCAGTACAATCTCCACTTAAAATCATAAGCCCTGTGAATAAAAAGTTAAAGTCCAAGTCAAATTCCCCTGACACTCCTGGTGCCTTGTCATCTCCCTCTCTGTTGATCAAGATGGAGAGGGACTGAAAACAGGAAAACAGGAACCAGGTGACAGAGTTTGTGTGGCTCCTAGGTTCACCGTATACTACTTCAGGAATCAGTGTAATCAGGCTGGCGTTGTTGCTGATGATCGCTAACGTTGCAAATGTATGGGCACGCCTTCTTCGTCTTTTGTTCTAGCTGGCAAACACTCTCTGTGCTAGAGCCCCCATCTGGGAAGAAGTAACGCATCGCAACCACGTGCTGGTAAAGATAATGTTAAAATGCATTTTAAATTAGATGGTATTTGTAAATTCATAAATAAACATCTATTTGTGTATTTGAAAATCGTTGCCCATCCCTAACCCTCATTATTTCACTGATTGGTGGAATCAAAAAGAAGGTTAAACGTAGTGAGCTTTACCCAAAAGAACGAGTGAGAGCAATGTCTAATTAGCAGAAAAATGTTGGCAACATTTGGAAAAGTGGGTCGAACTGGTGTGGAAACATGTAAGCTCTCTCTCCTTGCCATTTAGACCAACATTTTACTGAATTATTAGCCCTTAGCGGTTGTTGTAATATTGGTCACACTCAAGCTGCTAAGCGCCTAAAATACACTTTTCATACTGTAGTTATAAAAAATATTAAACATGACTATTTTATTCTACTATAATTAAGCTATTTTTTTCAGCTGAAACTGACCTGATTATCGATAACAAAAAATTATTCGTTTTCAAAGATTTGAACCCTCTGAAAAGCAGGTTTTGTCATGATGCCACCATGTTTTAGATGGAAACACAGAAAAATGAATTGTTTCCAATAAACTACATGCAAAATATTTTTGTGTTGAATTATTACAGCCTGGGATATGTTTAGCAGCAACATTGACTTTTGTTCATTATCATTTTGCTGTACAATGTCAAATACTGACCCTCAAGTTGCTAAGAGCAAAAAATGCACTTTTCATACAGGAGCTATAAAAAATATTATAAATAACACTTTTATTCTACATTCATTGAGCCATTTTTTTTTTTAGCTAGAAATGACCTAATAATTGATATTTATATTAATCAATTTTAAAATATTTTAACCCTTTGAGGGCCTTTTTTTTTATCATGATGCCACCATATTTTTATGAAAAAAAAAAGAAAAACAGAAAAATTACATATTTTCAATATACTACATGCAAAGTAATTTTGTACTGAATTATTACAGTCTGGGATTTATTTATTTATCTATCTATTTTTTGAATATTTAGCATGTTTTTTCTCCATATTCCAAAAATAGTCCAAATGACGCCACCTGGTGGAGAGTAGTAAAAATGACCAATTCCAAGGCAAAAGCCCAGATTGACACCCAGATATGATAAAATGCATGTATGATGTTTTAATGGGAGTGAGATCAAAAATGTCAGTTTGAATGGGTTTCAATGGGACATTTTTGGCTCTTAACAGCACAAGTGTAACTTTTGCTTGTAAACAGTGTATTTTACACTTAATGTAGGAGCTGAACTGGAAATGAGATGAAACAAAAATACACAACTTTGCTAAAATTCATGCCATCTTCATGAACACAGCAAGAATAATTAAAAGTGAGACAATGCACACCACCTCCCCTAAGAGTTCATCTTTATTATCGATATTTTATTTTTAAAAAAGGCTCAGTAGTGGTTGTCTAGGACTTTTGTTACTGTGATATTAAATACTTATCAGTGTAGTGTGAAAGTATGAGATCAAACATTTCATGTGGTTAATAAGCTCATTACTGCTGGGGCTCTTAATGAGCAGTTAACTATTTAAATCAACCTTACATCAGTTCTATTAATGTGAACATTTCTCGCCCTATCTCTGGTTTTTAAATATGTCTGAGTAACGTGATAAACCATCCAGCCCTACCTGTGAGCTCCAGGTGAGACAGGTTCAGCATTCACAGGTAATCCTCCTCAAACAAACGGTTGCGTGCTCCTCTGTGCGTCTGATCCACGCGTGCGCTCTGACGCTCTGCAGCGATACTCTCCAAACTTTTCAAACTCCTCCAGACAGCCGCAGGTTCATCAGAGAGGAGAGGGGAGGAGAGGAAGCAGGAGAGAGTTTTCCATGTCCATGATGAGACGATCAGCCCCGGAGCCCCGAGGTCAGCAGCTCCCGGTCAGACAGCTCAGTGCCCCGCTGCTCTCCGCTCTCTGCCGGCATCCTGCTGCGGTCTCTGCTCCTCCTGCAGACTGAGAGAAGGAGCCTCTGGCTGCACACACATACTCAACAGGGCGGTGATGTAAGACGAGAAAACTCCCCCCATCCATCCCGCCAAAACAAACGTTCACTTTAGGAACAAGCACACACGAGTGAGTGTGATGGTGAGGAGCAGGGGCGTGACTGGAAACAGCCAGGCTGACAGCAGAGGAGTAACCCTAACCCTAACCCTCACCCTGGGAGTAAGAGAGGAGTCTGAGTCTCCCTCTGCAGCTGTTACAGCAGCGGGAAATATCAAACCACAATTACAGAAAAGTCTGAATTTGATGGCAGCAACACATGTCAAAAAAGTAGGGACGGGGCAGCAAAGCAGGCCCAGAGGATGCCAACAGGAGGCCAGAGCAGTGCAGGGTCAAGACAGACAGAGGATATGACCCCACACCTGACCTGACCTGCATCAGAAACTATCTGAGTGAAGAGGTTTTCAAAAATATAAGTGCAGGGTTACCAATGTCATACTCATCCTTCCTTGGAGGATCCTCAGAGTACTCTTTGTGTCTGCAGATGGGACAGTATGGGATCTTTGGGGGTGTAAATCAGGGACATCTCTTTGTGTCTGCAGATGGGACAGTATAGGATCTTTGGGGGTGTAAATCAGGGACATCTCTTTGTGCCTGCAGATGGGACAGTATGGGATCTTTGGGGGTGTAAATCAGGGACATCTCTTTGTGTCTGCAGATGGGACAGTATAGGATCTTTGGGGGTGTAAATCAGGGACATCTCTTTGTGTCTGCAGATGGGACAGTATGGGATCTTTGGGGGTGTAAATCAGGGACATCTCTTTGTGTCTGCAGATGGGACAGTATGGGATCTTTTGGGGTGTAAATCAGGGGCACCTCTTTGTGTCTGCAGATGGGACAGTATGGGATCTTTGGGGGTGTAAATCAGGGACATCTCTTTGTGTCTGCAGATGGGACAGTATGGGATCTTTGGTGGTGTAAATCAGGGACATCTCTTTGTGTCTGCAGATGGGACAGTATGGGATCTTTGGGGGTGTAAATCAGGGACATCTCTTTGTGTCTGCAGATGGGACAGTATGGGATCTTTGGGGGTGTAAATCAGGGACATCTCTTTGTGTTTGCAGATGGGACAGTATGGGATCTTTGGGGGTGTAAATCAGGGACATCTCTTTGTGTCTGCAGATGGGACAGTATGGGATCTTTGGGGGTGTAAATCAGGGGCACCTCTTTGTGTCTGCAGATGGGACAGTATGGGATCTTTGGGGGTGTAAATCAGGGACATCTCTTTGTGTCTGCAGATGGGACAGTATGGGATCTTTGGGGGGAAATCTGGGATGCCTCTTCAACCTCAGACCCTTAAAACCCCCTCAGTCTCTGGACTATGATGTGATCTTTCAAACTAGAGAGGCGGACGTGTCACTAATGACCCTCTCAGAGTAGAGAAAGCCACTGCTGGTAGCAGGTCTCACCCTTCAGCGCTCCCTTACAGCCCCTCATGGACGTATTAACCCGGCAGGACCCAGCTCCACACATTCAGGGCCTGTTTGTCCCACCCTGACCAGCACAGTCAGCCCTTTATCTCCCCTCAGCTCTTCTGCATTAGTGTTTCAGACAAGAGTTGTTTTTTTATCAGCCTCATAATTCAGCTTTTACAACATGTGCAAACATACCAACGGTTTCTGCTGCAGCAGGCCCAGATGCTCACTCACTCTCTCCCAGACTTCATTTGCTGGCCGCTGGGATCAACATGTGATTATAAAAGCAAATTTACTGAAATATGACTGCAGAAAAGCTCTTTGGGAACTCCAGGCTCCTCACATTAACCTGCAGAAAGATGAAGCACTGAGAGAGGAAGAGCAGAAGAAATAGCAGAGAAACTATCCTGTGCATGAGACAGATTCATAAGGAAGTGGCAAAAATGACAAATAGTGGCAAGAAATGGGCAGAAAGTGGTTAAAATAGGCATAAAGTTGCAGAAAAGGGCAAAAGTAGGGGCTAAAAGTGGTTCAGTGAAAAAATACATCGGGACAAGAGAGGTAAAAAAGTGGAATAAAGCCGTAAAAATGGACAAAGGTGGTAGAAATTGGCAGAAAACAAAACAAAACAAAAAAATGGCAAAAAACTGACAAAGTTGGGGCGCGCCAGTAGTCGAGTGGTTAAGGCGCGCACCATGTACGCGGGCGGCCTGGGCTCAAGTCCGGCCTGTGGCACCATTTCCCACATGTCTCTCCCAAATCTTTTCCCTGTTTCTGAGTCTATCCACTGTCCTCCTCTATCTAATAAGGGCACAAAAATATTTCTTTAAAAAAAAACAAAAAAACAAACAAACAAACAAACAAACAAACAAAAAAACGGACAAGGTTGGCTGAAGTAGGGAAAACGTTTCAAAAAGATGTCTCAAAATTAGGCAAAAAATTGTCAAAATTTACAAATAAGGGAAGGAAGTGGTTAAAAAATTGTCAGAAATGGGTGAGAAACGGTTAAAATGAGATAAAGGTGACAAAAATGGACAAAATGGGCTCAAAGTGAAAAAATTACAAATAGTTGCAAGAAATTGGCAGAAAGTAGGGGCTAAAATGGGTTCAATGAAAAATAACAAATTTGGATGAGAGTGGCAAAGAAGTAAAAAAAATAAAATAATAAAAGTGGAAAAAAATGGACAAAAGTGGTAAAAATGGGCAGATGACAACAAAAAATGGCAAGAAAAAAAGGCAAAACATGGACACAGTTGGTTGGAGAAGAGAAAAAAATTCAAAAAGATGTTGCAAAATCAGGCATAAAGTGGCAAAAACAGACAAAAAAATGCAAATATGGCAAAAAGTGGTTTAAGAAAGTGAAAAACAATGGGTGAAAACTGTAAAAATAAGATAAAAGTGGCAAAAACATGAGGAAAAAGTTGCAGAAATGGTATAAAAGTGTCATAAAAAGACAACAGGTTCAAAGTGGCAAAAAATGACAAATAGTGGCAAGAAAAAAGTGGTTAAAAAAGGGCATAAAGTTGTAAAAAGAAGTTGCAGAACAGGGCAAAAGTAGGGGCTAAAAGTGGTTCAATGAAAAAAATAAATTTGGATGAGAGTGGCAAAAAAATGTAAAAGAAATGGACAAAAGTAGTAAAAATGGTCTAAAGCGATAAAAATAAGCAGAAAACAACAAAAAGTCACAAAATAAATGCACAAAGTTGACTGGAGAAGGAAAAAGTTTGACAAAGCTGTTGCAAAATCTGGCAAAAAGTGGCATAAAAAAATGGAAGAATTTGGAAAAATGAGAAAGTAGAGGGTAAAAGAGTGGCAGAAAAGAGTTAGAAACAGTAAAAATGAAATAAAGGTGGCAAAAACTGGGAAAATGCGGAAATGGTAAAAAAGGGTCATAAATAGACGAAATGGGATCAAAGTGGCAAAAATGACAAATAGTGGCAAGAAATGGGCAGGAAGTGGTTAAAAAAGGGGATACAGCTGCAAAAAGATGCTGCAGAATTGGCAAAAGTCAGGGTTAAAAGTGGTTCAATGGAAAAACTAATAATTTGGATGACAGTGGCAAAAAAATGTAAAAATAAAAAAAAGGTAGCAAAAAAATGGACAAAAGTGGTAAAAATGGTCAAAAATGACAAATATTGGAAAGAAGTGGTTAAAAAGTGGTAGAAAGGGGTAGTAAAAGTAAAACTTAGATAAAAGTGGCAAAAATGGGCACAAAGCAGCAAAATAGGTTGAAAGTGACAAAATTCTGTGTAAATAATGGACGTAAAAAGCAGAGAAACTATCCTGTGTATGAGGCAGATTCATAAGGAAACATTTCTTAGATTTCAGGATCAAGGCTGCAGTGTTGACTCCAAATGCTCACACAACAGTCATGGATGCAAACCCATGATGCTCTTTGTCTTTTCTTAAATCCTTTACTGGTAAAGCGTCACACTTTTACCAGGAAAGGCCGTCAAACCCTGAAAAGGCTCTGGAGTCTAAACCTTGAAGGTAGGCTGTGTGCTAGCTTCAGGATACAGCGGTCGGTGACTTTTCCTGGAACCTGAAAGTCCTCGAGGCGTCCAGATCCATGTGAGCGTGAACACGGGTCCCCCGGGGGTCCTTCTCTGAAATCCTGATAATGAAGTGAGGGATAAAAGGTTTACAAAGAGACAGGAAGTCTTATCAGAGCCGCCGTCTTCCTCTGCACTCAGATATGACAGTTAAACGGCGCCCGTCACACACCGTCACATCAGCCAGCCAGAAAATTACCCACAAACAGCCAACTGGAGGGAGAGACAGGGGGCAGGGGGAGACAAAAAGGAAATTCAACAAATGCCATTTACATTTTTATTTCAAACTAGAGTGAAACACACCATGGTTATGTCAAACTAAACGCCAAAGATCAGCGTCACACCAAACTTCCTCTGCACACTGGAAAAGTTTCTCTACTCTTGGATTTTTTATGATGAACCGACCACAGGAAGAGGATGGACCAATCAGGTTAGCTCTGCCTGCTGTTGCCGTGCTGTTCTCCTAAGACAGTCCCAACATTCTGTCTCACACCCACACACACACACACACACACACACACCATCCCAGTCACCTCCGCTCCTCCTACAGACTTCATTACTAGAGGTTCAAATATGCTTTATTCATTTTTAGTTGGTGGAACTTTTAAGCGTTACTTCACTTACCTCCTCCGTGTACATGATGCGGGTAAATCTCCTTGGTCTGCGTGTGCATCGGCTGATAAACCGGAGGCTCGTGGACGAGCAGCACAATGTTGTTGTAGTTCGCCTAATGGCCGGCGGTGTCGCTACACCGATGTTTTTCTAAATCTTGCACGGAGCCCCTTTAAAGAAGGTCAGCCACAGAAGGTTACGGGGAAAGGGAAGGCTGTTCTCAGGGCAGTTTTGTGGATTGAAAAAAAAAAATGAATTGGCCAACATTGGGAGTTCAGGATTCTGTTTCTGTTGTGGAGTTTCACTGAGTCAAATCCAAGGGTCAAAGTCTGAGGTGGTCACTCCTCCTGTCCCTCAGACTGAGTCCGGGTTTTCCTGTAGTCTTAAATGAGACTCTGATAGCACTGAGAGAGCGAGTGTGTGCCGTGGACATTATGCTCTTACTTTATAGACCAGTATTGATCACGGTTTGATATTTGGAGGTGTTTACCGTTCATCCGTAGAACGTTCAGGAACCCTGCAGCTCTCTGTTTGTCTCGTTTGGAGGTAAAAACATGACGTCACAGCGATCGCGTCCACTTATCATCAAAGCCTGGTGCTGCTGGGACCATTTTCCACTGATCCCCCTTTCCCCTCCTCTTCACACGCTCACTGATCCACATGTTCTGAATCTTTGATTTTACAGGACGTAAAGGCGGCGGAGGAGGATCAGTGGCTCGTCCACGCCGCCGTGTGCGATTGGCTCTGATGCTAGCATACGACGTTAGCCTAATCTTAATAGCCAATCAGCGGGGCCTCCCAGGATGAAGGACGGCAGCTCTGTTCGTGACCCGGTCAGATAAAAACTCAGAGTGTTTGTTGTTGCTGTAATTCTCCTCCACTCTGAGCTTTGATGGAGAGACAGCCGGGCAATTTGGACGCTCCATTTGGGTGAGAAGGCTTCAAGGTGGCAGAGACGGGTCAAACGCACACAGGCCGACTCCCAGCATGCATTTCTGCGGCTCACGTTTCAGACGCTCTCCTTCTGTCTGATACTGAAGCTTCCTGTGTGGACACAGACTCGCTTTTTTCTGTTCTCTATGAACAAACAAGCTGTGAGTATTCATAAAAACATCTAGAAATCACCATGACACCCAGAGAGACTGAACCGTAAAATACCACGGCTTTAAGGAGGTTCTAGGGTGATATTCTAGGGCAGGGGTCATCAACTGGCGGCCCGAGGGCCATATCAGGCCCCCCAAAGCTTCCTGTCCGGTTGGCAGTGCTGCAAAAATGACCAGATAAAATGGTGAAAAGAGGTTAGAGAGTGGCAAAATAGGTAATAGGTGGCGAAATGGGTTCTGGAGTGGCAAAAAGGGACAAAAATTGGCAGAAAAAGTGGTGAAAAGAGGTTAAAATGTGGCAAAAAGTGGTAAAAGAGGAAAAAAACAGGGGCAAAGAGTATCAAAAATTGGTTACAAATGACAAAAAAGTCATGAAAAGGGGTTAGAAAGTGGCAAAAAAAATAGAAGAAAAGTGGATAAAATGGATAAAATTGGCACAAAGAGGATAAAACACGCAGGAAAAGTGGTTTGAATGGGTTAAAGAATAGCAAAAATGTGTTAAAGAGGCAAAAAGTAGCAGAAATGTGTTAGAAGTGGCAAAAATTGGTTTTAAAGTTGCAAAAATTGTTGAAATAATGCAACGAAAAGGGGTTCAAAAGTGGGAAATAGAAGTGGATAAAATGGATAAAAGAGTGGCACAAAGGGGATAAAACACACAGGAAAAGTGGTTTGAATGGGTTAAAGAATGGCAAAATTGTGGTTAAGGAGGCAAAAAGGGGTTAAAAGTGTCAAAAATAAGTTCGTGCTAGTACTAAATCACAGCTGAGGAGGGCTCATTCTCTGGGATTTTCAGGATAACAGGGATAGATCTCACTGGTAATGACCTGCATGGTGAATGTCCTGCATTTTGAAAGAAAATATAAATACTACTACAGTAATATTTTAATCAAGCCCAAAATATTGATTTAATTTTTGTGTATTTGAAAGTCCGGCCCCCAGAGTTTCTGTCGGGACTAAATCTGGGCCTTGTGCAGATGGACTTGATGACCCCTGTTCTAAGGGTTTCAGGTGGTATCACATCAAGGATCTCGGCCCTGATCTCAGCAGACTGGACTCCAAAGTTCAGATCATGTCAACGTGAACACAAGGAAAGTTTAGAACTGAAAGTTTGGAGTTTTTGGAGACCACAGATCTCAGACGCCCCCTCTCGCAGACCACTACTGTCAGACACCACGTCCTTTAGAACGGAGCGGATGTAATTTTTCCAGAACAACGTTTAAGACTGTTTGTTTTATATCAAACTTGTTTTCTTAACAAAGTCTGGAAGTTAAATTCCTGAAAAAACCCAACAAACATTACAGACCAAAGAACATTTAACAAATAAAATGGAGACAAAGGTCAGAGGGCTAATCCAGGACTACATTATGTAAAGACCTGATTTAGAGGTAGTTAAGAGAACAGTGGCTAGCTCAAGCTGAGTTAGCGTTAGCTGAAGCAAAGTAGCATCCCTCGCTAGGTTATTAATGTTACTACATGAGACAAAAGCCAATGCTAGAATGGCTTTAGCTAAAGCTAACAAAGCTAAAGTGAGCCACAGTTCACGTCAATATGTCTAGAACAAGTAATGCTAATGTAGCATCATCTAAAGCTAATTAAACTACACCATATTACCAGTGAATTCCAGCGTGGTACTGTGATAGGATGCCACCTGTGCAACAAGTCCAGTGGTGAAATTTCCTGGCCCCTAAATATTCCACAGTCAACTGTCAGTGGTATTAGAACAAAGCGGAAGCCACTGGGAACAACAGCAACTCAGCCAGCAAGTGGTAGGCCACGTAAAATGACGGAGCGGGGTCAGAGGATGCTGAGGTCATAGTGCACAGAGGTCACCAACTTTCTGCAGAGTCAATGGCTACAGACCTCCAAACTTCATGTGGCCTTCAGATTAGCTGAAGAACAGTGGTAGAGAGCTTCATGGAATGGGTTTCCATGGTAACAGCTGCATCCAAGCCAGACATCACCAAGTGCAATGCAAAGCGTGGGATGCAGTGGTGTAAAGCACGCCGCCACTGGACTCTAGAGCTGTGGAGACGCCTTCTCTGGAGTGACCAATCACGCTTCTCCATCTTGCAACCTGATGGATCAGTCTGGGTTTGGCGGTTGCCAGGAGAACGGTACTTGTCTGACTGCATTGTGTGACCCACTAACATTGCTCACAGCCACATCATTTCCTAATGGGTCAGTATCGACAGATAACAATGCACCGGTGCATCCCTATAAATGTCTGCACACCAAAAGAGCAAAGTCAGAGAGCTCTGCAGCTACGTTAGAGTCAGGATCTTCCTGAGCGATCCCTTATTCTCCTGGTTGACACAGGATGGTGTCGGCTTGTTCTTCAGGATCTGGGCTTGGCCCCTTAGTTCCAGTGAAAGGAACTCTGAATGCTTCAGCATACCAAGAGATTCTGGACAATTCCATGCTCCCAACTTTGTGAGTCCATTCTCTGGGTATATCAGGGTCCATTCTCTGGGTCTATCAGGGTCCATTCTCTGGGTCTATCAGGGGCCATTCTCTGGGTCTATCAGGGTCCATTCTCTGGGTCTATCAGGGTCCATTCTCTGGGTATATCAGGGTCCATTCTCTGGGTCTATCAGGGTCCATTCTCTGGGTCTATCAGGGGCCATTCTCTGGGTCTATCAGGGGCCATTCTCTGGGTCTATCAGGGTCCATTCTCTGGGTCTATCAGGGGCCATTCTCTGGGTCTATCAGGGTCCATTCTCTGGGTCTATCAGGGTCCATTCTCTGGGTCTATCAGGGTCCATTCTCTGGGTCTATCAGGGTCCATTCTCTGGGTCTATCAGGGTCCATTCTCTGGATCAGCCATTCTATCAGGGCCATTCTCTGTTAATCAGGGTCCATTCTCTGGGTCTATCAGGGTCCATTCTCTGGGTCTATCAGGGGCCATTCTCTGGGTCTATCAGGGTCCATTCTCTGGGTCTATCAGGGGCCATTCTCTGGGTCTATCAGGGTCCATTCTCTGGGTCTATCAGGGGCCATTCTCTGGGTCTATCAGGGTCCATTCTCTGGGTCTATCAGGGGCCATTCTCTGGGTCTATCAGGGTCCATTCTCTGGGTCTATCAGGGTCCATTCTCTGGGTCTATCAGGGGCCATTCTCTGGGTCTATCAGGGTCCATTCTCTGGGTCTATCAGGGGCCATTCTCTGGGTCTATCAGGGTCCATTCTCTGGGTCTATCAGGGGCCATTCTCTGGGTTTATCAGGGTCCATTCTCTGGGTTTATCAGGGGCCATTCTCTGGGTCTATCAGGGGCCATTCTCTGTTTATCAAGGGCCATTCTCTGTTCATCAGGGGCCATTCTCTGGGTTTATCAGGGTCCAGTCTCTGGGTTTATCAGGGGCCATTCTCTGGGTTTATCAGGGGTCTGGGTTGATCCCTCTGTACACTCAGACTCTTCATCATTATTTACTTTTTCACACAGATATTCTTAGCCCACTGAAACTGGGACCCATATTTGGTCCCTGACCCACCTGTTGAGAAACAGAGTAAAATAAACAGATTCTCTCTCTCTTAGCGTGTCGTTGTTTGCAGAGTCCAGTCTCTCAGCAGCGATCCTGTGGTTTGGACTGACGCTCCTGAGCGCTCCGGCGGGAACACGTGCTGCCAGCCGCAATGTGAGATTCCTGTTGGTTCACACCCTCCCACGCGGCGGTCTGAGCCTGCCAGTCAGAGCTGAGGGCAGCAGAGGATTCATCACACACCTCCAGTCTGACAGAGAGACCGCAAGAAAGCAGGAGGCACAAGTCCACGAATCAACCAGACCTCACACGAACGTCTGAGTCACGATTCTCCTTGACAGACCCAGGAGTGGAACTAGAGAATCTAACATTATTTTATGATGGTTTCTGCTTCCTGTTCACTGTATTTACTTAGAATTACACTTTTAACCACGCTACACTTTATGAACTGACCAATCACAGTTTTTTATATACCATCTTTCAGACAAATTCAGTGAAGTGGAAGAAGTAATTAACACAAATTTCCCCCTTTAAACCAATTTAGCTGAATAATTAGTCCACTCTTTAAAGCTAAATAAAGTCTGCAGGACTAACTGGAGCTATAGGGCGAGGAGATCAACTGAGATAATGTGTATTTGTGTGTGTGTGTGTGTGTGTGTGTGTGTGTGTGATAGAATGTTGGGACTCCCTCAGTTGGATCAAAGCCAATGTCTCTGGGAGAACAGCATAGCAACAACAGGCAGAAATAAACTAATTGGCCATTCCTCTACCTGTTTCCTATTGGTCAGTTCTTCACAAAACCAACGAGTAGAAAAATGAGGAAAAAAAAGAGTGTGCTGAGGATACATTTTGTTCACACACAGAGGAAGTGTCAGTTTCACAAACTGAAGATTTGAAATCAAGCTGAGAAAAACTACGAACAAGGAGACAGTTTAGAGAGGAAAGATTGAAGGGCCCAGAGAATGGCCCCTGATAAACTGAGAATGGACCCTGATAAACAGAGAATGGCCCCTGATGAACAGAGAATGGCCCCTGATAAACAGAGAATGGCCCCTGATAAACAGAGAATGGCCCCTGATGAACAGAGAATGGCCCCTGATGAACAGAGACTGGCCCCTGATAAACAGAGAATGGCCCCTGATAAACAGAGACTGGCCCCTGATAAACAGAGAATGGCCCCTGATAAACAGAGAGTGGCCCCTGATGAACAGAGACTGGCCCCTGATAAACTGAGAGTGGCCCCTGATAAACAGAGAGTGGCCCCTGATAAACAGAGAGTGGCCCCTGATAAACAGAGAGTGGCCTCTGATAAACAGAGAATGGCCCCTGATAAACAGAGAATGGCCCCTGATAAACAGAGAATGGCCCCTGATAAACAGAGAGTGGACCCTGATAAACAGAGAATGGCCCCTGATAAACAGAGAATGGCCCCTGATGAACAGAGAATGGCCCCTGATAAACAGAGAATGGCCCCTGATGAACAGAGAATGGCCCCTGATAAACAGAGAATGGCCCCTGATAAACAGAGAATGGCCCCTGATGAACAGAGAATGGCCCCTGATGAACAGAGAATGGCCCCTGATAAACAGAGAGTGGCCCCTGATGAACAGAGACTGGCCCCTGATAAACTGAGAATGGCCCCTGATAAACAGAGAGTGGCCCCTGATGAACAGAGACTGGCCCCTGATAAACTGAGAATGGCCCCTGATGAACAGAGACTGGCCCCTGATGAACAGAGACTGGCCCCTGATAAACAGAGAGTGGCCCCTGATAAACAGAGAGTGGCCCCTGATAAACAGAGAGTGGCCCCTGATAAACAGAGAGTGGCCTCTGATAAACAGAGAGTGGCCCCTGAGAAACTGAGAATGGCCCCTGATAAACAGAGAGTGGCCCCTGATAAACAGAGAGTGGCCCCTGATGAACAGAGAATGGCCCCTGATAAACAGAGAATGGCCCCTGTTAAACAGAGAATGGCCCCTGATAAACAGAGAATGGCCCCTGATAAACAGAGAATGGCCCCTGTTAAACAGAGAATGGCCCCTGATGAACAGAGAATGGCCCCTGAGAAACTGAGAATGGCCCCTGATAAACAGAGAGTGGCCCCTGATAAACCCAGAGAATGGCCCCTGATAAACAGAGAGTGGCCCCTGATGAACAGAGAATGGCCCCTGATAAACAGAGACTGGCCCCTGATGAACAGAGAATGGCCCCTGATGAACAGAGAATGGCCCCTGATAAACAGAGAATGGCCCCTGATAAACAGAGAATGGCCCCTGATAAACAGAGAATGGCCCCTGATAAACAGAGAATGGCCCCTGATTAACAGAGAATGGCCCCTGATAAACAGAGAATGGCCCCTGATGAACAGAGAATGGCCCGTGATAAACAGAGAATGGCCCCTGATTAACAGAGAATGGCCCATGTTAAACAGATTGGCCCCTGATAAACAGAGAATGGCCCCTGATAAACAGAGAATGGCCCCTGATAAACAGAGAATGGCCCCTGTTAAACAGATTGGCCCCTGTTAAACAGAGAATGGCCCCTGATTAACAGAGAATGGCCCCTGATAAACAGAGAATGGCCCCTGATAAACAGAGAATGGCCCCTGATAAACAGAGAATGGCCCCTGATAAACAGAGAATGGCCCCTGTTAAACAGAGAATGGCCCCTGATAAACAGAGAGTGGCCCCTGATAAACCCAGAGAATGGCCCCTGATAAACAGAGAGTGGCCCCTGATGAACAGAGAATGGCCCCTGATAAACAGAGACTGGCCCCTGATGAACAGAGAATGGCCCCTGATGAACAGAGAATGGCCCCTGATAAACAGAGAATGGCCCCTGATAAACAGAGAATGGCCCCTGATAAACAGAGAATGGCCCCTGATAAACAGAGAATGGCCCCTGTTAAACAGAGAATGGCCCCTGATTAACAGAGAATGGCCCCTGATAAACAGAGAATGGCCCCTGATAAACAGAGAATGGCCCCTGATTAACAGAGAATGGCCCCTGTTAAACAGATTGGCCCCTGATAAACAGAGAATGGCCCCTGATAAACAGAGAATGGCCCCTGATAAACAGAGAATGGCCCCTGTTAAACAGAGAATGGCCCCTGATAAACAGAGAATGGCCCCTGATAAACAGAGAATGGCCCCTGATAAACAGAGAATGGCCCCCCTAAAGTTGCATTCATTGATGGTATCAGTGTGTTGGATCAGTTTTGTTGTTTGTGCTAGCATCCCTGATAACAGTTACTTTATTTTTCTTTATTTACACCCATTTTCTCCTTCTTTTTGCCACTTTTAACCCTTCTATGCCTGTTTTAACCCTTTATTCTCTTTTCCCATCTTGTCACTTTATTCAGGACACTTTTAAAAAACTTTTAACCAGATTTTCTGCACATTTTTTTTTTTTAACTTTTAACCACTTTTTGTTTTTTGAACTAGTTCTCCAGCTTGGCTTTTTAAACATTTAACCTATTTATTCTTCCTCTGGCTCACTATTTGCCACTTCCAGTCCTTTCTCTCATTCTCTACTATGTACAGCTTTTTTGCTCTTTCAAACCCATGTTGCCGTCTTTCTTGCCTCTTTATGTGACTTTCATCCATTTACCATATTTTGCCACTTTTTTTTAAACATTTATTCTGCTTTTTGCCAATGTTCAACACTTAAAACCCTTTTTTCCTTTCTGTGTATTTTTCTGCCTTTTTTGCCATTTTAACCATTTTTTATGCTTTTGGCCAATTTTTGGCATTTGGACCCATTTTTTGCCATATTTTGTGACCTTATTTTGTCACTTTTAACCCCCTCCCTAGTCCCCTCTATCGCTACTTTAAACCCATTTTGCCACTTTTTCTTGCCAATTTCTGTGACTTTTATTCCATTTTTTTTGCCATACTGGCCCATTTTGCCTCGTTCTTGCCCATTCTAACCCATTTATGCTTCTTTTTGCACATTTTTGCCACTTTTATTTTGCTACTTTTTGCCATTTCAATTAGTTTTTGCTGCCTTTATCCAACTCTTGCCATATTTAACACTCTACCATTTTTAGCCATATTTGCAGATCTTTCTTCTTGCAGCTTTTAACCCCTACCTTGTTCTCATTTTTACTGATTTTTGGCAATTTTTTTCCAAGTTTTTTGTTGCTTTTTTTGGAACTTTAAACCCATTTTGCCAATTTCTGTGACTTTTATTCTATTTTTTGTCATGCTTGGCTCATTTTGCCTCTTTCTTGCCTATTCTAACCCATTTTGGGGTTTTTTTGCACTTTTTTGCCACGTTCAACACTTTTTTCTTGTTTTCTGCTCATTTTTTACCACTTTTGCCATTTTAATCATTTTTTGCAGCTTGTAGCCCATTTTTGAACAGGAAAACTCATTTTTCTGTTTTATTTTTCAGCATTAGCCCACACCACAGCTTAGCTATGAGGTCTAACATTACTTTCCTCATGGTTTAGTTCAGTGCGTCCATCTACATTGGTAATATTTTCAATAAAAAGGTAATTCTATTTGAAGAAAAAGGGTTTACTATAATGTACTACACCATTTTTTGATAAGAGTGGTGGTTATTCAGGTTAAATATATAAAAAAGATGTAATAGATTAACTTTATAAAGGACCATGATTTTCCTGACCTCCATGCTCTCCCCTTTATCCCCTCTGAGGGCGGCGTTAGCTGAGCCTGCTGACAACGCCAACTGTCTTTCATTTTCGTCTGAATTCCTGTTTGATCCTGAGATTTTGTGGCATCTCTGATGTAAAATCGTCACTACTAACAGCAGGTGTGTTGTCTCAGTCATCTGAGGTGTGGGCTCAGAGGAGTAAAATGTTAGAAAATCTGCTGAAACTCTACTTCTATGTTTGTAAAATGGGTCTGAAAATCATGTGGTGTGGTTCCAGCCATACGTATTTGACTTCCTCACACACGTTCAGATGTAACATGATCTAAAATCTGATGGTCCAGCTCCTCCAGCTCACAGGTAACATCACCTGTTGGACAGCGGTGTCTCATGACCCCTGATTGGCAGAGCTTGACTCACATACCCAGAATGCCTCAGATATGGACGAGCACACTGCGATGAAAAAGGAGTCACTAATCTGCTGCTGGTGTCTCTTCCTCTGCAGAAAAAGTCGAATTTTTAAAGGTTTTATTCGACAAGAATGAACAGAATTAAAACAAACGCCCAGGTTTAAGTGCACAACATCCACATAAGACAGTTTATTTCTGTAGTTCAAATACATCCAATCCTGTGAGTTCAGACGTGGAGGAAACACCAGAGCCTTTTCCTTAAAAACAAACTGTCCTTTAGCTGCAAATAAATTAAGTCCAGAGTTCAAATGAGTCCAGGATCCAAGAGAAAAATGCGAAAATATACAGACACAGTGTCTCGTGGTGTTTGTTTGAACACGGTGAGAAAATACTGACGATAAAGATGAAAAGAAAACAGTTACAGTCATAAAAATCAGACATTTCTGAGAGGAAATGTGACTAAAGCGTCATGTTGCACATTCTTTAGGAAACAAAAATACTGAAAAACCCTCAAACGCCTCACAATGAACATTAAAACTGACCAGCCGATCTTTGAGACACAACTGTGGTAATAATTTCCTTTTTCCCCAGTCAGCCCTGAAACAGGGAGTTCAGTTTATCTTTGTGAGCTGATTTGGTTAAAGTGCACCAATTTTTGTTGCTTTGGCCAAATCACCCTCTGATTGGTCCGCTGACCCACCAATCAGAGAGTCCCCTTTCATACCAGCCCTGTGGACTCGATTGGGGAATTTTATAACGTCACTCTAGTAAATGAAGATGCAAAGAAACAGCTCATGCAGAAAGTTTTCAGACCCTTCTCAGTTTTTTCTTATGTTGCAGCCTGATGCTACACCCAGCTGACCCCCCAGGATGCACAAGGTGGCCCCCAGTGTCTGGACCAGCCCACAGGGTCCTGGGAGTCTAGTATGTGGTGAGTTTGTTCAGGCCTGGGAGAGCGTCAGGTGCCACTTTTGCATCCAGAAGCTGACCCTTCCCACCCTCCCTCTCCTGATCACATCAGCATTAAGTCCTTTTCACACCGGCAACTCACCGCCTCCAGTCATTTTAATGAGGGACGGGCGGCAGACGGGAAGCAGTTTTAACCGCGGCGGTAGGACCCAGAAGTGGTTGCCACCCATGTGAACATGCACAGATTTTGCCCTGCCGCTCGGAGTTCAGCGTGTTGAACTTTCTGGCAGCAGCCAATCACATCGAAGGAGGGAGAGAACCCGGAAATAGCAGGCTTCATGGGTCTAAGCAAACAATGGAGGAGCTTATAATGTTGGTGTATCCTGAATATCCTGAGCTCTACAACACAGCTCTACCGTCATACAAAGACAACCAGAAAAAAAAAATTGTGACACCAACCTTTGAAATGTATTTTCTAGGGGGAATTATTTTGATGACGGAACCGTATTTTTCCATCCATTTTATAGTACATTATACATGTTAATATACAGAGATTGTGAGGTACTCCACGTGTTTTTGAGGAGGTTAGTGGGGGGGGGGGGGTTGTGATGGACTTGTGGGCGGGCTCTACTGTGACGTTCACTGAAAAACGACTACGTCATTGCTGCCTTGTACCGCGGCAGCAGCAGCCGCTTTAAAAAACGCTCAGCATTTTGGGGGACTCCTCCAGCAGGGAGGCGGTTTTCACGGTAGTTGCCACGTGGCGGTGTTTGTCACAAAGGGGTCCAGCTGGTACCCATCGGTCCATGCCCAGGCCTCACAAGAGTAAAGTAGACAAGGAGGACCAGAAAGACTCTGACTTTAGCTTGCTTAGATATGAATCCAAGTCTGTGGTTGATTTAAGCCCTGCAGTCAGTAGATTGAGGTGAACCGCTCTACAACCTCCACCCTCTCACCTTTCACAGACACAGATTCAATGGCAGCATCCCCAAATACCTGGGTCTTCATTATGGCCCAGGAGACAAGCATTCCCAACACTTCCTCCTCCTCACTCAGCAAGTCAAGAGAGAGGACAAGGATCACAGCAGCAAGCAAAGTCCAAATCAGTGACCTATGGACCCAACACCAGCAGGGATGGGCACCGACTAACAGTGGGCACGTGGAACTAGTGAGCTAGTGCAGGAGGTCGAACGATACCGACAAGATATAGTTGGGCTCACCTCCAGGGCCAAAGTCCTGCAGAGGGGTTGGACTCTCCTTTTCAGAGTTGCCCTAGGTGAGAAGTGGTGGTTGTGGGGATACTCACAAGCCCCCAGCTGAGCGCCGCTTTGTTGAGGTTCTCCCCGGTGAACAAGAGGGTCCCCTCCCTGTGACTGACAGTGGTAGGGGGTAAGATTGACTGTTGGTTGTGCTTATGCATCGGACAGAGTCTCTGGGTGGGGGCCTGGAGGGGGTCCTGCCTTGGGACTCCATAGTTCTACTGGAGGACTTCAACACTCACGTGGGCAAAGGTGCAGAAACCTGGAGTGGGGTGACTGGGAGGAACGGCCTGCCCGATCTGAACCTGAGTGATGCTTTGTTGTTGGACTTCTGTGCAAGACATGGGCTGTCCGAAACGAACACCATTTTCAAGCATAGGGTTGCTCATAAGTGTACTTGGTACCAGAGCTCCTTAGGCCTCGGACCTATTATTGACTTTGGTGCTTAAACATAGCCTGGGTACTGTCAGGGCGAGTAGGAGGGTCGCTACAACCCCCTGGTTGTCGTGTGTATGTTCTAAGCACCTGAAAACTGTTGGTGGTTGCTGGGTGTATTACCAGGGGTGCAAAGGCCCGGACAAAAGAAATGCTGTTAAGCTCGACCTTGGCTGCTGAGCGACACACATACGTGTCAAATGTGTGGACACCGACTCTGGCCGCCCTCCCTCCTTTCTTCAGCCCAGGGTTGTGGAACATCAGGACCTGTGAAGAACCATTAGCGCTCTACATGTCTAAAACTTCTGCACAGTACTGTAAATTGGGTCACAATTTGTCATTTTGGAGCCTATAGTGGGTCCCAAGGCTAAAACAGTTAAAACTGTCCTAGAATGGCCCAGCCGGAGCCCTGACTAGAACCTTATCCAACATCTCCGGTCCACCGATGGTAGAATGGCAGAAAATCCACCAATCTAGGCGTGCAAAGCTTGTTGCACATCGGCATGCGGCATCGGCAGTAATGCGGTCTCTGCATCGGTCGGTCGTGGTGAAGAAAAAGCTGAGTCGAAAGGCGAAGCTCGAAATTTCCAGGTCGATCTATGTTCATACCCTCACCTATGGTCACGAGCTGTGGGCTGTGACCGAAAGAACAAGATCATGGATACAGGCGGCTGAAATGAGTTTCCTCCGTAGGGTGTCTGGGTTCTCCCTTAGAGATAGGGTGAGAAGCTCGGCCATCTGGGAGAGACTTGGAGTAGAGCCGCTGCTCCTCCGTGTTGAGAGGAGCCAGATGAGACGGCTCGGGCACCTGGTCCGGATGCTCCTGGACGCCTCCCTGGTGAGGTGTTCCGGGCAGGTCCCACTGGGAGGAGGCCCCGGGGAAGACCCCGGCTTGCTTGGGACCGCCTTGGGATCCCCCAGGAAAGTGGACAAAGTGGCCGGAGAGAGGGAAGTCTGGGCTTCCCTGCTTAGGCTGCTGCCCCCACGACACAACCTCAGATAAGCGGAAGAAGACGGATGGATGGATGGATGATGGGTAATGAGTGTAGATTAATAAGAACAAAAAAATATATTTTTACCGTAGCATCAGGCTGAAACATAAAACT